>NC_047172.1:573073-760573 GCF_009819705.1 Hippoglossus hippoglossus | reverse complement strand
TGGAAACCTGCTGCTACTTTTCACTGAGCATTATTTTGAAGAGGAAGAAGAAGAGTTTTCACAGATAAAACCATTAAAGTGTGTCCACTGTGTTTCTGTGCAGCAGCTGCTGCCCTTTATATTTACTCCATCACCACTGACACCATGTTATTATCCGTGTGATGGATGATCAGCTGCAGCTCAACAAACTCTGCACAGTTTACTTTTACCTCATTAGTTTTTTAATTATCGTTACACATTCGCTTTATAAAACACAAAACAGACTCGTTATACAAAACTCAGCTGCTGGACTGAGTGAATTTAACACTATTTATTCCACTATAAATTAAACAGGTTTTTCTTTATCATCAGAGGTCTTTATTATCATGATAATAACTGTGGATTTTAATTTAGAGCTCAATGAGCAAAATAAATGGAAATAAATAGTATAAAATCATATTTTTCAATCTGACATTGGAGAAGTTGAAAACGTTTATTTGTCAAATTCATGTTTACACACATGAAAAATGAGATTTCATTTGAGATATAATGATAAATTAGTTATTTCAAATGTGAAAAATACTGCAACACTTAAAGTTACTTTATCAATGTGAAACAAGGAGGAGTTTGTGTCTGATGAACCTATAACATGTCAGTGTATCACATTAAATATCAAGAAAATAACATGATTAATTCATGCACGGAAATTAGAAAAAATTGTTTTAACATGGAAACAAATAATATAACTAAACATAATAAAATGTTCACATTCATGAATCTATTGATTAATTTTAAAAGCATCATTTTAATCTGTAGCACTGTTTAACTTTGACTTCATCAAACTCTTATTCAACCTCTGCCTAAAATGAAATATGATGAACTTTGTTATTCTTGATCCAAATACTGTGTAATGACCAGTTTTAAAAAACTGTTTAAAATACCCAGTGTGTGTTAGTATTTGTAATGCAGTGTGTACTCCAACATATTAGTCACACTGAGCCCTGCTGAACTAAAAACACACACACACACACACACACACACACACACACACACACACACACAGCTGGTGTGTGCTGACAGATTTATGTTGCACCTCATTATTCAGAATCTGTGTCACATCGAGCAGCTCGTTTGAAAACTCTCATGTTTTGATGCTGATCTGATTCTGTCGTCACGTTCTCACTTGTTTCCAATCACACGTTGGTTTTCGTTTTCGTTTCTTTACGGAAATAAAGATGTAAATTAAGCAAAGATCCAAGAGTCCAGACCCGACATTCACATTCGACTCAAAACAGCGTTTTTACCCGAAATGTTTTCTGTTTAGTTTTCCGCCGTCATAGTGCTGAGAAGTTTTTCGCAGGATCGTTGTCGCCATTAAACAAAAGGTTAATACAGGAAATGTGAAGGAAATATTATACTTTAATGAAAGTTAAAAGAAATGTTTCAACATTAATTCTGTTCTGATTTGAGGACAGAGCTTCAGCCCCTGATTGAGACCTGACAGCTGAGAGCATATTATGAGCCTGTGGTGCCTGAGTATAGATACGTTACTGTATATAAGGGCTGTACAGATATAAAGACGATATTAAAATGTGTTCACATGCTGACAGGGAGGAGCTGAATGAGCTGCAGCTGAATCCTGCTGAGTTCTTCTATATTTCTATCATAAGGTTCTGAGCTGAACTCTGACTCCATCCTGCCTCTCGGTCCCCAGACCCAACTGAACGTTCACTCACCAAACAGCTGTTCTCTTCCCACTTGGAATTGTATTGTATTTGAAAATATTCATAGTCTAACTTGAACTGGTTCAAATTCCAATTCTGTAAAAAGATAAAACTGTGACTAAATATTAGGTAGAGTTGAAATAATGAGGCGCTGAAGACA
This sequence comes from Hippoglossus hippoglossus, assembly GCF_009819705.1. NCBI lineage: Eukaryota > Metazoa > Chordata > Actinopteri > Pleuronectiformes > Pleuronectidae > Hippoglossus > Hippoglossus hippoglossus. The sequence continues at coordinate 758,710 of NC_047172.1, read as the reverse complement.
GAGAGGGAAATATAAGACAAACAACAAAATAAAAGCTCATAACTCAAATGTACTGTACATACAGTAATGCCAGACACACCAGGGAAAACTAAGACAAGCAATGGTCTGCTACAGACTTCCCAGTGATGGCCCAGTGATGGCCCAGCGATGGTCAAACGATGGCCCAGTGATGGTCCAGTGATGGCCCAGTGATGGTCAAACGATGGCCCAGCGATGGCCCAGTGATGGCCCAGTGATGGCCCAGTGATGGCCCAGTGATGGCCCAGTGATGGTCAAACGATGGCCCAGCGATGGCCCAGTGATGGCCCAGTGATGGTCCAGTGATGGTCCAGTGATGGCCCAGCGATGGCCCAGTGATGGTCAAACGATGGCCCAGTGATGGCCCAGCGATGGCCCAACGATGGCCCAGCGATGGCCCAACTATGGCCCAGTGATGGCCCAGCGATGGCCCAGCGATGGCCCAGTGATGGTCCAGTGATGGCCCAGTGATGGTCAAACGATGGCCCAGCGATGGCCCAGCGATGGCCCAGCGATGGCCCAACGATGGCCCAGCGATGGCCCAGTGATGGCCCAACTATGGCCCAGTGATGGCCCAGCGATGGCCCAGCGATGGCCCAGTGATGGTCCAGTGATGGTCCAGTGATGGCCCAGTGATGGCCCAGCGATGGCCCAGTGATGGCCCAGCGATGGCCCAGCGATGGCCCAGTGATGGTCCAGTGATGGCCCAGTGATGGTCAAACGATGGCCCAGCGATGGCCCAGTGATGGCCCAACGATGGCCCAGCGATGGCCCAGTGATGGCCCAGCGATGGCCCAGCGATGGCCCAGCGATGGCCCAGCGATGGCCCAGTGATGGCCCAGTGATGGCCCAACGATGGCCCAGTGATGGCCCAACGATGGCCCAGCGATGGCCCAGTGATGGCCCAACGATGGCCCAGCGATGGCCCAGTGATGGCCCAACGATGGCCCAGTGATGGTCCAGTGATGGCCCAGCGATGGCCCAGCGATGGCCCAGTGATGGCCCAACGATGGCCCAGTGATGGCCCAGCGATGGCCCAGCGATGGCCCAGTGATGGCCCAACGATGGCCCAGTGATGGTCCAGTGATGGCCCAGTGATGGTCAAACGATGGCCCAGTGATGGCCCAACTATGGCCCAGTGATGGCCCAGCGATGGCCCAGTGATGGTCCAGTGATGGCCCAGTGATGGTCAAACGATGGCCCAGTGATGGCCCAACTATGGCCCAGTGATGGTCCAGTGATGGCCCAGTGATGGTCAAACGATGGCCCAGTGATGGCCCAACTATGGCCCAGTGATGGTCAAACGATGGCCCAGTGATGGCCCAGTGATGGCCCAGTGATGGCCCAACTATGGCCCAGTGATGGCCCAACTATAGCCCAGTGATGGCCCAGTGATGGGTCATTAAAAACAATTTAGTAAGAAACTCATCTAACCCGAATCAAAGGACACAAAAGTCTTCAACATGCAACTTTCTTCAAACTCAAATCTCTAATTAATGAAGTTAGTTGCTAATAAGTTGCTAATTAATCCTTGATTAAACTTTATTTTTTATGTTTAGAGAACATTTAGAAACTAATTCAACTCAGTATTTCAAGTCACAAGACGTTAATTTGAAAGTGAGCGAGTGCAGTTTACAGTGCAACACTATAAATATAAAGTGAGGGTGGAGCGGAGATGAGTTCCTCAGAAGAAGCTGAGTGAACAGATGAACTGAGGCAGATGAAGGAAGCGCTCGCTGCCGATCCGGCGACGCTCCATTCACGCAGATCAGCCGAGCGCACCGACATCAGCGGGATTTTTAAAACAACAAAACCAAAGATCACACCGGGTTTAAGAAAATATTATTATGTCTCGTAATTGGCAGGACCGGACCGGGCGAGGGTGGTGGGGGGGGGTGGCTGACCCCCAAGACAAGGAAGGAAGGAAGAGTGGAAGGAGGAAGGACGGGGGGGCAAATTGAAACGACACCACTTTGCACTTTGACAATCGGATTTAGTGAGTTTGTTTAACCCGACAGGCCCGAGCCGAGCCGCCTGCTCTTACTCTCATTAAAACGATTATTCACGACCCGTCGACTGTTTTCTTGCTCGTTCACATGAACCCCTGCCACACCCCCCCTACCCCCCCCCACCCCCCACCCTCCCCTTGCGCCCCCCCACAAAGCCTACCAACGCACTGTTTTACTTTAACGTCCCACTTTCCCCTTACTTACTTTCACTTAACACACTTAGTGATTTCTACAGTACAATGTACTCAGTGGTAGGAAGTAACTAAGTACTTTTACTGGAGTACAGGTTGAGATACTTTACTGCACTATTTCCTTTTTATGCTACTTTCTACGTCTACTACACTTAATAAAGTAAATGATTTAAATACTTAAATACTACATATTACACTGCATCTATTCCACCATCACTCCCCAGCCTCCATGACACACAGTCTTTATTTCTATTAATCAGATCATATTAAATACGCACGTTTACTGTGGTAAATAAGTACATTTAATCAAGTACAGCACTTGATAGTAGTTTTAATTAAGTATTTCCATTTTATTCCACTTTATACTTGACTAGAATTCCTTTTATTTAACTCGATAGTTAAATAAGTTTATTTTTATTGATTCAGGTAAATTGTGTAAAATAAATTCAACAAGTACATGAATATACAATAGTGAGAATTAACCGCATGGTTCTGAACATTTCTGAATAAAATCTATTTGATTAGAAACAGAACTGATGAAGGACCATTTAAAATCAGTGATTAATGATTTATTACTGTTTAATAAATCATTTAACATTGTTTTATAGATGAAAGGAGCAGAATCCATCCAATAATAATTAACATTCCAATATGTTGTTATTCATGGAGACTTTTACACAAGCGACGCAATAAAGTAAAGTTTTTATTCCACATTGAAGCTTTATTATTTCTATTATATTCTTCAACATACATCATTGTTTAAATCTAGTGTTTTTATAACGTGTGTGTTTCTATACATTTAAATGTTTATCTATTTAAATGTATATAAATCTGTTGTTTTTGTGTAAATACATTTTATCCCCTTGAACTGAATTTCTATTGTTTTTGAAGTTCACTTTGTAACTTTGTTAAGAAAAGTGCTGTAAATAAAAATAATAATATTAACAACAGTAATAACAATTATTATCATTATGTGGTTTCACTTTTTTCTAATAATTCATCACATCTGTTGTTTTGTGTGACTAATAATTATAATGATTATGATGATATGTGATTAATAAAGCGTGATTTGTTTCTCGTATCCTCATGAGCCTTTATTTTGTCTGTCAACTAATAATACAACTTAATAAATCATGAATATAAAGTAAAAAATAATAATAAAACAATCCATCAAATCTGCAGCTTTCATGATAATAATCAGTTAATAGTTGTTATTTCTTATAATTAACTGATAAGTTAACCAATAAAAACATGAATTAAAGCTTATAGACGTTGCCTCGTCAGAACGTGACGTCACAAACTCTACATGTCACGTCACCTTTAAATAAATCTGAATTAACCAAATTAATAGTTTGCTTCATCCCTGTGGTACAATCCGGTATCAACCGTCACCGTGACGACAGCCGCTGGTTTGCGAGCCTCAGTTTCACATCGTGTTCAGCGCCATCTTGGTTTGTTGAAACCAGAAGTAACCATGTTTGGAGGAATAGGGGGTGGAGCCTGAGTTCGAGTACACGCCCACCTACACCTGCGTCAGTACTACCTGTCAATAACTCTTGAAACTCGCCCCCTGCTGGTCAGAGAGAGAACACAGGTTTCAGGAACTTATGGTCTGTTGGTATGAACGACAACATCGCACACAACTGCTGTATTTTGTGTAATTTAAGTTCCTTCACCGTTTTATATGGAAATCTATAAATCAATAAATCATAAAATATTAAATGCAGCTACACGAGTGAAAAAGAGTCATTTGGAGTTTTCACATTAAAGTTAAATAATAAAAACTTCATCAGAGTTTGTTAGAAACAAAACAATCTTACCTCCATGTTCCGCTGGTCTGGAGCTTTCAGCCTCGTTCTCCTGGTCCTCATGGGTTCAGGAAGTCGTGTCTTTGCCGTCACATGATGCAGGTTTGGGATTTCACTCACGTGAATACACAGACAATTCAAAATCAAACCGTATCAATAAATCAAGAAGTTAAAATAAAATAAATCTAAATAATAAAGAAAATAAACACTTTTATTTATAAATTCACCAAAAATCAAAGCTGGCGGCTTCGCCCGAGGCCTCGTCTGGAACCAGGCTTTTATTTTAACCACACGTTTATTAGAAAAGCAGAAATGATATATATCATATTCAGCTCGTTCGTTGTCAAGTTAGTTTCACAACATCGGGTCGTTTTGATTCAATTTTATTTATATCACTTAATCATAATATACATCCTGTCAAAGCTCTTTACATCGTGAGGTCGAGACCTTAAGTTCTATTTGTGGACAATAGTTTTCATTATCAATACATCGGAGACGTATTCAAGCGTAGAAAACTACAAACACGTACAATATTCACATTTGGCCCTGACACCACTTTTGTTCAAAAACTGAAGTGAAATGATTTTGGTCTGATCTGAACATGTGGATGAAACAGGAAGTCCCACGCTGCAGGTTTGTCTCTGGAGTTAATGACATCATCAGGTGCACCGGGGGACCAACAACCTTTTTTCTGCCCGGGGCCCCTGAGGAGGTTATTCCGGCCGTGCTCTTCACTTCCTCTCTTGCACGTCAGAAGGGAAACACGACGGTGATACTCCAACGTCCGTGTGACTCGGCTGCCCCGAGGTTTACTGCCTTGCTCAGGGGCACTTAAACCAGACATGGAGCGAGAGGAGGGTTAAACATGGAACACAGTCGTGTGTGGTCCAGGTATTACTCATGTTGTTTAAGTCTCGGTTAACTAGTTAGTGTGGTTAAGTTCCTGTGAAGTCATGGAGACACGACTGTGTGTGTGTGTGTGTGTGTGTGTGTGTGTGTGTGTGTGTGTGTGTGTGTGTGTGTGTGTGTGTGTGTGTGTGTGGAGACAGACAGAGAGACAGACAGACACAGAGACAGACAGACAGAGAGACAGACAGACAGAGAGACAGACAGACAGAGAGACAGACAGACACAGAGACAGACAGACAGAGAGACAGACAGACAGACAGACAGACAGACACAGAGAGACAGAGACAGAGACAGAGACACACACACACACACATATTATCTCACTATACAAATTAATTTGGTGTCTCTGGCCTCAGATCAGATTGTTTCCACTTGGAGGTCACGTGACAGAAACAGGTGGAAGGGACTCGAACCCGCAGACGTCCCCGAGCCTTGTGGTCCAGGACTCTGTGGACCTTTGTCAGCCTCGGTGGGCAGAACCCGGCGGTTTGAACCCAACAGCAGCTTCTCACCTGCCGACGTTTGATGAGTCAGATCTGTGCAGATTTTATTCTTCACCAAAATAAAGTCATTTTCATTTTCGACCTTTAATTAGAAACAAATTATGTGAAAGTAACTGAAAATGAAATAAAGTAAAGTTCGATAAGAGCAGAAATGCCTTTTCTTTCTTGGACAGAAAAGTTTTGAAGGAAACTGAGTCGATGACGTTTCACGACAAAGCAGCAAAACAAATTAAAGGTTAAAAAATGTTGATGACACAATTAGGACGAAAGAAAAACAGAAAATTAAGATTTTCTATTCATCTTCAGATTCTGAAAAATAACAGTCGATGTTTGAGCTGTTGAGTAATATTTGTTTTTCAAATGTCTGGTTTCATCACAGAAAACTTTAAAATGTCAAAATTGTTGCTAATTAATTGTTTCTGTCAATTAACTGATCAACTCTGGAGCATCAGTTGGTGTGGGGGCCAGAAGGGGCCCACCAACACACGCCCCGGGGCCCCCCAGGAGGTTAATCCGGCCATGCAGTGCGCCTGCCCTTCGTCTCTCAACCCGCCTCTCTGATTGGTCGTTGCGACCTGAAAGGCTCGACACCACTCAGGAAAGTGCGTGTACATGTACTCAGGAATACACGTAGGTACAGGTATTTGTACAGGGGGAGATTTTACATGTGATTTCACTTTATCTGATAATTTCACAAATGACGAGAAGCTGATGTTAGACTGAAGATTAAATCAGCCTCGTTCTGACACGTGTTATTCTGTCGTTCTGAATCCAAGCTTCAGTGGATTCAAAGAGAACATTCACTGATTCACTCAAACTGTCACGAAGTGGGACGAAGAACATGTAGTTCACACAGAACTGATTCTGTTCAGCTTCTGTGATAATATTACTATCAACATGTTATATGATATAAAACATGTGAAAATATTATGAACATATTATATAAAAAATAATGAAACACAACGACTCTGAGTTTGGACTGTTTCAGTTTATAAATGTATATATTTTAAATAGAGCACAGACTCCTGCTGGATATAGATATATATATATATATATATTTGTTTTTTTAATTAGGGCGTGGAGTCCTGCTGGATTCACTTGTTGTGAGGCCTCTGGCAGAGTCCCGGGTCTGAGGCCCGGGTCTGAGTCTCGGGTCTGAGTCTCGGGTCTGAGGCCCGGGTCTGAGTCTCGGGTCTGAGTCCCGGGTCTGAGTCTCGGGTCTGAGTCCCGGGTCTGAGTCTCGGGTCTGAGTCCCGGGTCTGAGTCCCGGGTCTGAGTCTCGGGTCTGAGTCTCGGGTCTGAGTCTCGGGTCTGAGTCCCGGGTCTGAGTCTCGGGTCTGAGTCTCGGGTCTGAGTCCCGGGTCTGAGTCCCCTGGGGGTCCGGGGCCCCTGCGCGGGCACAGACACTCGGAGCTCCGTGCGGGGAAAAGACCTGATACCACGTGCGTCATGGTCACGTCACACGCACCTCTGAGCGCAGGTGTCACGGATCAGCACGCGCTCACGTGTTGTTTGAGTCACGTCACACTGTGAAAAATAATAATAAAAAAACCGTAATTGCGGTGAAATCACGCGGGGAAGAGGCCGCGCGCGACGCCTTAACAGGTTAAACCATGAAAGTGTTCACGTTAATACACGCGCGCACACGCACGTACACACACACGATAAATAAATACATAAACTACAGCTTCACTCACTTAAATATTTTTTATTTCTTACTGTTTTGTTTTGAATATTTTATAAATTATTATTATTCGTTAATTATCGATTCCGTTTTAAACACGTGGATTTTTAACAGATTCAGATTTCAAATTGTTAAAATGTCTGAATCTCTTTCTGTTCAGTGTTTTCCTTTTTAAAGACAAATCAACGGAACGAAACACGTTTGATCTGATTTCACGAGACAAGAAATAACGTAGATTAAAGCAATAAAACAGTCAAATAAGAAAATTCTCTTTCGTGAGTTTGCAGGAAAAAAATCCAGTTTTTAATGAATTTTAATTATTTTCTCTCATAGTTTGTCCGATTTAATTCTTCACTGTAAAAACTATTGAGTTTAATTCTGAAACAAATTCTGTCATTTTATTTTGTTCAAATATCTTTTTGAAAACTTAATTTAGCTCAACTTTATTTGTATGAAGCCAAATCACAAAGTTACAGACTTCAGTTAAAGGAGCAGTCCGTAATTTAGAGAAATAAACAGAAGCTGATCTTCATCATAACTCTTCATTAAGTTCATCAACTTTTAAACTTTACATGAGAATCAGTGTTTAACTGCTTTTTATTGTTTAATGCTCGTAAATAAAAAGTGTTTTAAACCTTTGTTCAGTGAAGCTCTAATATTCTTTAGTTCTGTATTTACTGTGTTTGCAAATAAATGAAAAGTTATAGTTGTCAGACTATGTTGTTGTTTTATTAATTATTGTCGTCGCTTTCTATATAATTTCATTAATTATCAGTGTTTTCTTTTATTGTACATGTGATTGTACTTGATACGTCTGCGTCTGTTTCTCTAATTGTTTGTATTTGTGTTTACAAATGTCAGACCTGTTACGTGCTATTGATTTATTAATTATGTTGTTTTAATCTGCAGATGAAAACGAGTCTGTTTGGATAAATCTGCTGCATCCACATGTTGGACTGAAGATAATGAGCATTGACCCTTTAAATACATTAAATACAGATGGTCATACTGTCAACATCTGTATTATATATTGTTATATTATATTATATTAAATTATGTTACATTATGTCATAATATATTATATATTATTACATTATATCATGTTATAATATATTATATTATATGAGTGGTTCCCAGTCTTTTGTGATATTTCACCTGGTGGACAGAAAATAAACCGTTTGGATTAATTTGCATACACACAAACTGTTTGAATCTTTATTTATTTAGTTTATTATCTTGTTAACTGTCTGGTTAATGAAATATATTCAGAGAAATCTTTGAATTATTTATTGTCTTTGTCCACACTGATGATCTCAGCAGCAGGGCCGGATTAACCTTACAGGAGGCCCCAGGGCAAACATTTGATGTTGGGCCCCCACTGATTCATTATTTCTGCAGCCTGTAGCTGAATCGATCAGCTGACAGAAATCTACCCGGCAACAAAGAATCATAATGTGACCAAAAAAATACAACTTCAACTTCTCATCGCTGAGTACGCTGTCGTCATGACTACATCATCGCTGAGTACGCTGTCGTCATGACTACATCATCGCTGAGTACACAGTCGTCATGACTACATCATCGCTGAGTACACAGTCGTTATGACTACATCATCACTGAGTACAACTACATCATCACTGAGTACAACTACATCATCGCTGAGTACACAGTCGTCATGACTACATCATCGCTGAGTACACAGTCGTCATGACTACATCATCGCTGAGTACACAGTCGTTATGACTACATCATCACTGAGTACAACTACATCATCACTGAGTACACAGTCGTCATGACTACATCATCGCTGAGTACACAGTCGTCATGACTACATCATCACTGAGTACAACTACATCATCGCTGAGTACACAGTCGTCATGACTACATCATCGCTGAGTACACAGTCGTCATGACTACATCATCACTGAGTACAACTACATCATCACTGAGTACACAGTCGTCATGACTACATCATCGCTGAGTACACAGTCGTCATGACTACATCATCACTGAGTACAACTACATCATCGCTGAGTACACAGTCGTCATGACTACATCATCGCTGAGTACACAGTCGTCATGACTACATCATCACTGAGTACAACTACATCATCACTGAGTACACAGTCGTCATGACTACATCATCGCTGAGTACACAGTCGTCATGACTACATGTAATTGTCAGGAGAACTTCCTGTCACAGCCGGTCACTATGGAAACCTTGATATTATGGAGTAAACACGGGGCTCTCTTGGCCCCTGGACGTCTCGGGGCCCCTGGACGTCTCGGGGCCCCTGGACGTCTCGGGCCCCTGGACGTCTCGGGGCCCCTGGACGTCTCGGGGCCCCTGGACGTCTCGGGGCCCTGGACGTCTCGGGGCCCCTGGACGTCTCGGGGCCCTGGACGTCTCGGGGCCCCTGGACGTCTCGGGGCCCCTGGACGTCTCGGGGCCCCTGGACGTCTCGGGGCCCCTGGACGTCTCGGGGCCCCTGGACGTCTCGGGCCCCTGGACAGTTCCCCAGTTGGAGCCATCTATTAATTGGGTGTTCTTTCCATCCCACTCAGCTCACTCCCTCGTGGTCGCTGGCTCTTCTTCACCGTGGACAAGCTGCTCTCTTTGAACTTAAATCCAGTTTTAAGCTTTTAAAGGAGAGAAAATGTTTCTGGCTTGTTGAGCGAAGCTGCAGCAGCTCGATCATCTGATCCGAGATCAGCACCAAACACAACAAAGAGCGACTCAGCAGCAATTTGTTCGTTTCCTAAAAGAAAACTGAGTTAAACGAGTCCGACTGTAACGCAAGAAGCTCACCCCGCCTCACCCTCACCCCCCCACCTCACCCCAACAATGGCGCTGCTGAGGAACCCAATCTCCGTCAGGCTGATGTTATCTGTCCATGTTAAATGGGGTGACCAGTCAAAAGACAAAAGAAGCAACAGAAGGACACGGGGGAGGAGGGGGAGGAAGTCCACATATCCTTTCTTCCTTCTTTTCTTTCTATCTTCCTGTATTCCTGTCTTCCCTCCTTCCAATCTTTCTTCTGTCTGTCCTTCATTTCTATTTAAAAACCTCCTTCCTTCTTTTTTGTGTCAATGTAAATCAGACTTAAAATGGGGGAAACACTTCAGTAGTATTTGATTCAGACTCTGATATTATTTTGTTTTTTTGTTTTTTTACAGTGGAATTAATATTAATCATTAACTTGCAGATTTTTATTTTTATTTTTCCCAGTTTCCAGAGTTTCTAGTTTTACAGCATCAAGAAACTATAGAACTCTGATTTGGACGTTTCTTGAGATATTTATTGATTATTGATTATTATTATTTCTTCTTATTTTAAATTTTCAGACGTTTCTTCCTCTGATGTTTAATATTTTAAATATTCAGGGTGAAGCTGTAAACGTGGATTCAGAGATTAAATAAGAAAACACTGACGATCTGCAGCTCTAACAAACTGAAAACTTTAAATCTTTAAACATTTCCAGGATTTTTATATGAAACTCTGGCGTCTTGACTAAATTAAATTAATCTTTGACGGAATTTGTATTTAAACCATCATCTTAAACCAAAATTCTCCTCGAACACAGAAATAAAATGATTTAAAATATCAAGACACAAAAACTGAATATGAGTTTGTCTCCGTTTTCTTCAACTAGCAACAACTTCCTGTGACGCAAAAAGCTCAGAGCATCATGGGAAAGATGTTTTCAGCTGCTGTGAAAATTAATTCAGTTTCAACAAAATGATAAAAGACGTGAAACCAGAATTTACGTCAAGAAACTGATAATAACAATAATAAAATATTATTATTAATAACTCAACTCAAACATTGTTTCATCAGTAATTTTTTTCGATGCAACAAAAAGTCAAAGCGTCAGAAAATATTTTTTTTCACAGGTTAGAAAACCCAGAAGAAGAAGGTTTGACCTTTGACCTCCAGCTGTGAATAAAACACTCACTGGTGATTTTAAAATTGTTTCAATAAAAACATGTTCAGTTGAAACAAAGATGAAATAAATTAATTTTCACAAAGAACACATTCAGTGAATTTTAGTGAAAATGAAAATTAAATTATCCAGAAAAAAGCAGAGAAGCGACCTGAGCTGTTTAACGCGTTTAACTGCGTGTGTTCGTTTGGTGCGTAAAAATACTTTTTACTATAATATTGATATAATATTTATATCCGGTAACCACGAGGAGGAAACTGGACAAAACACCGGAAACAAGCAAATACAAAAATCGTCTGATTTAAACAAAAAGAAGAAACAAAACCTGCAGAATAAAGGTTTACATAAATTCAGAAACACGCACACACGCACACACACACACACACACACACACACACACACACACACACCCGCTCCAGAGAAAACAGATTCAGTCTGAATTCATTTTCAACAGAAACTGAAAATACACGAAGACAAATCAAGAGAAAACTGATTTAGATAATTTTAAATCTGCAGGAAACAAAACAACAGAAACAAATTGAGTCTCAGAAATGAACAAAATAAAAACTTCCAGCTGAGATGAAGCGAAAACATCTGAAGCAGCAGCAGCGTCACACACAACACACGACACCTCACGCACTGAGACACACGCACACAACAACAACACAAACCCTGTCCGACCCAACTGCTCGAATCAGAGAAACTTCACTAAAGTGCAGCAGAAGCTTTAACGTCTCATCGACTCACCGAATCAATTTCATCAGTTTGAAAACTTCATGTTTAAAAACTAAGATTCATCAGTTTCAGGCTCGAAGTAGAAAAATAAACGAGTCAAAGCACAAAGAGACAAAAAACATCAGAAAACCACAAACTCCCGCAGAATAAAAACATCAGATTCAAGCTCCTTTAAAAATCTGCAGCTTTAATTCAAGGTTTGAACAAAACGCTGCAGATTCACATGGAACCAGACGTTTCTCCAGGAAGCTCCAACAAATCAGCTGATGCATTCAAAAAAATCAGTGGAATCAGGACGTTTAAATGTTAAAATGTTGGAACGTGTGTGCGCGTGTGTGTGTGCGTGCGGAGGCCGCAGCGCGTCACATTTCACTGGAGCAGCCTGAGCGCGACCTCTGCTCGCATCACTTCACACAGTTTTCCACCCAGACGCCTGTGCGTAAAAATGTTTAAGCGTAAAAGCTTTACGCACGAACGGCAGCGGCGCGTTTTTCACCTTGTGCGCGTAAACAGAAACAACCAAATAAATAAAAACAGAGAAGAGGACACACGGAGGACACACGGAGGACACACGGAGGACACACGGAGGACACACGGAGGACACACAGTTCTAGAGGACAAGGAGCAGTTCAGGCTCCATGTTTCTGTTTTTGTCTCCAGACGCGTCAGAGCTGAAATTTATCTGATGTTTGCTCTTCAATGAAAATAATAAAAAATCCACCTGCGCAGTAAAAAAACACACATTTACTCTGAAGTGCAGAAAGTTTGAAAGAAATAAAGTTTGCACTGGTTTAGAATAAGAAGCTTTTACCTGTTGGTGGAATGAGTGAACACGCACGTCAGGAGTAAAGAAGACAAAGGGATTTTCTGTAGTTATGAATGTAACCTATTCTTTTATTTGTATTTTTTATGATTAAAACATTTTTTTCTCTTTTTGACTTTTATAAGCGACAAACACGTGAATAAGAATCAGACCACAATAGAATCACAACCATGAAATTTCTTTTAGAGACGACAATTAAAGGACAATCATATCAGATAATGAGGCTTTTTTTTCTTCTGTCAAACAAACGGGTTTTTACATTGTTCTTAAAAACGTTGAAACCAAATTCAGACAAATAGACACGTTCTCTCTGTAATTATACAAAAAATACAACGAAAGAAGAAGCGTGAACGTGCGCGTGTTTCTTTACAGAAAGAAAACACATCAGCTGGAACCAGACATTTAAACTTCAGACTTTTCAAATCAAATGATTCCGTTTCACGTCTTTTTCTAACAACAGTTTCAAACATGTGATATAAGAGGAACCCGGCGGGTTGAAGCAGCTCCACAGACGCAGCCGGGCACCGAACCACGCGCACTTTCCTGCGCATTTAACCAAACAGCACAATTTAAATTAAATCTGCTTTAAATGGACATGTTCTGCAGTGACGGAGGCGAAGTTCATCCAGTCACTGTGTCCCTCACTGTTCAGTCCTGCCCCAGGCCCCTGTCCCCGGCCCCTGTCCCCGGCCTCTGTGCCCAGGCCTCTGTCCCCAGGCCTCTGTCCCCAGGCCTCTGTCCCCGGCCCCTGTCCCCCGGCCTCTGTCCCCAGGCCTCTGTCCCCAGGCCTCTGTCCCCAGGCATCTGTCCCCGGCCCCTGTCCCCCGGCCCCTGTCCCCGGCCTCTGTGCCCAGGCCTCTGTCCCCGGCCCCTGGCCCCAGGCCTCTGTCCCTGGCCCCTGTCCCCAGGCCTCTGTCCCCAGGCCTCTGTCCCCAGGCCTCTGTCCCCGGCCCCTGTCCCCCGGCCTCTGTCCCCGGCCTCTGTCCCGTTGTGCAGCTCAACACTGATCCTACTTCTGCTCAAAAGAACCGAGTCTTTGGTCTAACAAATACATGGACACTTGTGAAAGAGAGAAACAGCCTCGGGACATTAACGGGAGTCGCTTCACTTCCTGTTTTAAAAACACATTTCACCGTGAAGACGATAAAAATCTAAAATCAAAGAATTAGTGTTTGAATGTTGTAAAATAAAATCATTCCCCGCCGCATGAGACCTGATAATACTGCGAACATGCGAGCGGACATTACAAGATAGTAGTAGTATTTTTTTTTTAAATCTCAAAATTAGACAAAACTATTTTAAATACACATTCTAGAAAAAGTTATTCCTCCAACAAGAAGAGGAGAAGATCATCAGCCTACAGCTCCCAGCTTCCTCTGGGTTCATGTCAGATCACACACAACTGTACAGACACTGAGAACATGTATGTACACACACCTGCAGGAGGAAGAGGAGGAAGAGGAGAAGAAGATAATAATATTAAAAAATACCTGGAGGCTTCAGGGCTGTTTTCTCTCTCTCTCTCCCTCTGCTGCTCTTTTCTACAGCAGGTAGCTCAGAGATATTCTTACAACGTCAATGTTCAGTGTAAAATGTTCAACTTACAGTTCCAGTCAAGTTCACATGTTCTCTCCTTCAGGCTGGAATGAGAGGATGAAGGGGGGGTGGATGGAGGTGAGGTGGGGGGGTGCGGCTGGGTGAGGGTTTGGGGGTGTTAGTGTATCAGCGGGTTGGAGGTCGACCCCTGGTTTTGATGCGAAAAATAATCAGACAAACTCCCGGAAAGTCCCGAGGAGAAGGCCGGCAGAGACCCGGACAGGGCCGGCCTCAGAGAGTCACAGGGCAGCGAGGAGGAGGACGGAGCCTGCGGGGAATTGGAGGCCGAAGCCCGGGCGGCCTGCAAGGAGCCGCCGGTCTGTGTGGTCATGGAAGGGTGCGGGACGTGGGGGAAAAAGTAACTGGTCTGCCCGGCCAGCAGGTTGACCGAGCACGGGTTCAGGGAGTAAGTGGCCCCGGAGCAAGGCACGGAGAGGCCGCAGGGCACCGCCGAGGCCGCCAGGGCCGCAGCCGTCAGGTGGTGCGTCGCGTAGGGGAGATCCCCGCCGACCAGCCGGTCCATGCTGAGCCCGTTGGACGACGGGAACGAGGAGTGGCTGTTGCCCATGTTCTGGGTGAGCATGGTGCTGTAGGACATGGGGTGAGCCGGGTAACCCGAGGAGGTCCCGTTATAGCCCAGGGCGCCGCCGGCCCGCGGGTGGTGCAGGGACAGGAAGGGGGACATGGGCCAGTACAGGGAGCCGGCCCGGTCCATGAAGGTCAGCCCGGAGGTCAGCCGCGCTCCCCGCTTGAAGGCCAGCTTGGCCCGGGACGTGGTGGACCTCCGCCGGAGCTTCCCGGTGGTTCCGCCGATGAAGACGTCGTCGCTGCTGGGGTCCAGCATCCAGTAGTTGCCCTTCCCCGGGTCGTCGTAGTGCCGGGGCACCTTGACGAAGCACTTATTGAGGCTGAGGTTGTGGCGGATGGAGTTCTGCCAGCCCTGCTTGTTCTCCCGGTAGTACGGGAAGTTCTTCATGATGAACTCGTAGATGCCGTTGAGCGTGAGCCGCTTCTCGGGGCTCTGCCGGATGGCCATCATGATCAGCGCGTTGTAGCTGAAAGGAGGTTTTTCGTACTTGCCGCTTTTCTTGTCTCCGTCCTTCGCTCCGGCGCCTCCGTCCGCGTCCTTCGCCTCCTTCTTCTCCTCCGGCTTCTCCTTCTCGTCCGGGCAGCTGTCCTGACCCGACGCGTCACTTTTAGGGTCCGTCTTCGGCTCCTGCGGCGCGGCCGGGAGAGGAGCTTTCTGCTCGGGCTCGTCTGCAACGCCGGGCCGGTGGAGGAGGTGGTTCTGGTGGAGGTGGTGCTGGTTCTGGTGCAGGTTCTGGTGCTGGTGCTGCTGGTTGTCGCTCTGCACGGCCTCGGGCACCAAACTGTTTATACTGAACGATGACTTCGGAATCATTTTCACCTCTTTGCGTTCTCCCATATCCAACATCACCGGGCAGCGGAGGGGGGAAAATGGCAACGACCGAAAGCGACGCACACAGCTGGGGTTCAATCTGTCCTGCGTCTGCCTGCGAACCAGGACGGGGAGGAAGGAAGGGGGGACGGAGAGGAGGAAGGGAAGTGAAGCCCAACAAACTATTTCATGTTCGCTTTGGGGAGAAAAGAGGAAACACACGCACACAACACACACGTACACACACATCGATAGGAGACAGATAGCTGCAATTAATTAGGAGCCGCAGCCACTAAAGCGACTCGCAAACATTGGTTGGACCTTTCCCGTCCTCAGCCAACCAGGGGGACATTAGGATTAAATATTAACGCGTCCTCTGCGCGCTCAGCCAATCAAGAGGCGCAGGGAAACACACACGTCCACCGATGAACGCGCACGCTGCAAAAAGTGCCCACGCGCACGAGTTCGTTCTCAGCTTCACGGGATTATAATAAAAATCTGTATTTCTCTAAAACGAGCGTGAAAATCTCACAACGTGGATTTGACTTATTTGACTTCTTCCGTTTGTGAACTCGATCTTTTGTTTTAGGAATTTAAAAAATCCATTTACATTAAAAACAAGCTCGTTTATATTTAAGTTCTCTGGACGTAAAGAAAAACTGACTGAGAAGAAACGGACCTGAAGAAGGAAATTAACCGTTTTTTCTTTTCTACTTTTGAATTTTTATTTTTATATTTTTTATTTTCTGACACGTTGTAAAAAGAAAATCTGATTTTCAGAGTCTCTGCGTGAAGGACACTTTTTGCAGCGTGGAAAACAAACACACACACACACACACACACACACACACACACACACACTCTCTCTCCCACCTAAAGTCAAACACTGGTAACACCGTGCACGTGGACACGCACATCCCGCCGCTCATCATATTTACTCGGATGTTTTTTCGTGTCTCAGGTTGTTTACATCGTTCACACGCGGAAATAAACAGGAGCGCGGATCCGGGGGCGCGCGGACCCGGTCAGGACGCGCGGAGGTGACGGCGCGCGGAGAGGCCACGAGCTCCACGGCTCCACGGCCGAGGCTCGGGAGGCGTCGTGTCCGTGGGCCGCGCGCATGAGGTCTGTTGTCGGAGGAGAATCGAACATGAACAGAACAAAGTGGAGCAGCAACACAAACACACACACACACACACACAAACACACACACAGTGCGTGTGGAGACAACAAGAGGGCGGCGCGGACACGTGGAGGCCGCACGAGGATTTTATTATACATAAATATCATGAGTTTAAATTAATATAACATCACATGTTGTTTAGAGAATTTGAAGAACGACTCCAACATTTTCTATTTGACTTCAGAGCCTCACATCTTAAAGTCTGATATTATATATATATAACTATAATCCACAATAATAATAATAATAATAATAATAATAATAATAATAATAATAATAATAATAATAATAATAATAATAATAATAATAATAATTGAGTTGTGAGGTGAGTTGCATTTCGACACCCTGAAGTCCTGGTTACGGCCCTGAGACGAATCACTGTCTGTGCTGCTGCCATTAGAGAACAGCTACTACTGCAGTACTAGTACTACCACTGTGTACACACACACACACACACACACACACACACACACACACACACACACACACACACACACACACACACACACACACACACTGGTATTAAGTGTTTGTCACGTGATGCTGCAGAAAATAATAAACAACAAAACATTAAAATAGAAAATCAATCAGATGTTTGTTAGAGGCTCAACTGAGTCTAAAAATAGTGTGTGTCTGTGTGTCTGTGTGTGTGTGTCTCTGTGTGTCTCTGTGTGTCTCTGTGTGTCTCTGTGTGTGTCTGTGTGTCTCTGTGTGTCTCTGTGTGTCTCTGTGTGTGTCTGTGTGTTTCTGTGTGTGTCTGTGTGTCTCTGTGTGTCTCTGTGTGTCTCTGTGTGTGTCTGTGTGTCTCTGTGTGTGTGTCTCTGTGTGTCTGTGTGCGTTAATTTAATGCCTCAAAAGAAAAACGGTTGAAATGTTTATTATTTTTTGCAGATGTGAAGCTTTAATTCTTCATTATCAACAGTTTTAATAAATAACTTTTTGTTCATCTTAGATTTATCTTTAGCTGTTTGACGTCATCCTCAGTTTATGCAGCAGCTGTGGAAAAGAGAATGTTTCTGTTTTTAATTTGTATACATTTATTAAATGTTTATTAACACACGATTTAAATGTTTCATTCATATTTATTATCATGATTTAATGTGAATATTTTAAATTATTATTCTGGAGGAGTCTCGTGTCTGAAGCTTTAGTCTGAATTTAGTTGTGAAAAGTTTAGATGGAAATAATTTCTGAGAAATAACTGAGACTCAGTTATTATGATTTAATATTATATATATATATATTTATATATGTATATTTACTACAGACAACGATCATTATTATTAGGTTGATGTTTGTTTCCTCGTGCTTTTATTTTGATGTTTTAACCTGAGGCTGATTGTTGTTTGGCTCCTGGTGACGATCAGTGTCACATCCAAACACGGAGGAAGAGGAGGAGGGAGGAAGAGGAGGAGGGAGGAAGAGGAGGAGGAGGGAGGAGGAGGAGGGAGGAAGAAGAGGGGGGAGGAAGAGGAGGAGGGAGGAAGAGGAGGAGGGAGGAAGAAGAGGAGGAGGGAGGAAGAAGAGGGGATTCAATACTAACTCATTGGCTGCTCTTACATTCGTCATTGACCTTTTCAGGAGGTTCCACTGGTTCTTATTGAGGTTCTTTAGTGTCAGGGTTCTCGTCGGGATCTAAGGGTTCCTGTGGAGGTCGTTTAGGTTCATGAAAAGGTTCTTAAGGGGTGAAGGGTTTTTATCTGGGAGTCATGAGGTTCCACTGGTCCTTAATGGGTTCTACTGGTTCTTAATGAGGATCCACCAGTTTTACATGAGGTTTCTAACTCGTTCTTAAAGGGGTTTAAGGAGAATTAAAGGGGTATTCACTGGTTCTAGGAGAACAGTTCCCAGGGTTCTTTGGGTCACTTTGTTCCACATGACTTTACAGGGTCTTCATGTTGGTTCTTCTAAGTTCTTCAGAACATTTAGTGGTTGTTATTAAGGGGTCTTTAAGGGTTTTACTGATTCTTAACGCAGCTCTTAAGATACTTGTTGTGTCGAGGTCAAGGTTCCTGTGGAACTCTGCGGTTCAACACCATCATAAATCATTTCATATGGAACCAAACCTGAAGGTGGTTCTCCGAACAGAACCCGTGACCTGTGACCCCGGCTCGGTGAGGAGGAACCGTCCCCTGGATGTGAGGAGGGTGTTAATCCTGAATGTTTGAACACACGGTCGCTGGGTGGATTCTCACTGTTGTTGGGATTATTATGGGCTTTAAGGCTCAGAGGGATCAGCAGCAGAGGAGGAGGACAGAGGGCGCCTCCTAGTGGCAGGAGCTGGACCTGCACCAACACACAAACTAGCCTCACTGCAGGAGGATCTATTTCATCTTTGATCAACATGATCTTCTGGTCTTAATCTGATTAAGATTATTTATGTATACGTTCAAGATTCGTTAAATCACGTTGTTATTAAACGTGGCGATGACGTCACTTTAAACTGAAACATGACGTCATTTCACATGTTGGACTTTTGAGACATACGAATTTGTGACATGTTCATCATGTTTGTAAAAAGTAAAACATCACAGAGTCAAATAAACAACAGAAAGTATTTTTTGTCTTGTGTTAAAATAAAATAACACAATAAAATTGAATTATCATTGTTTTTAGTTGTTATCGAAACTCACTTCAGTGTTTTACTCTCATGGCGCATATCATTACTATTATCATTATTAATCATAATAATGATATAATAATAATAAAGATGATAATAGTATTTCTGTTGAACCTGCCTCTGTGTTTGAGAACAAACTGAAAGTATCAGGACACAGTCTGTTCAAATGAGAATTACTGTATATAATATAATTTAGAATGAAATCATTATTTATTCAGATTTATTTAAACGTGTGGTTTTCTAACTTTTAGTGATCAATAATTCAGCTGTTTATTCTAATTACAGACATTGATTAAACAAGACAAATAATAACAACACATACACTGACTGATGCTGTTTATTTGGGTTGAATCATTTATTTTATTTCCTCTTCTCGTGGTTCATCGTTTTATTTCTGCCTCGTAAAGCAGTTTGTAACATTGTTGAGGAAAGTGATTTATAAATAAAGTTTATTATTTATTTTGTCATTTTACTTTGGTTACATTTCATTTTTCAGTGTAAATAATATAAAAATCAGATCAAAGCAGAAATCTGAACATATAAATGTTTATGTATTAATTTGATCAGAGGATATGTAATATTTACACTCTGTTTTAAATTAGATTTAAATATTTTTCACATTTTTATTATTGGTATCAAATCTTTAAGAGTTTAAAATAAAGGAATTATGTTTTTAATATTTAATTAAGATTTGTTTTCTTCATTTATTGGATTTAATGTCGTATTTAGAGTCAACCACCAACCACCTTTTAATATGTTTGAGATTTCAATAGAATTTTTGATGGATCTTTAAATTCATTATATTAATTTAGCTGGTGGAGTTTAAAGTGAATTCCTGGTTAGTTGAAGGTTTGAGTTGAGTGTGAAGCTTTAAACTTGTTTAAACTTGTTAATCTGCTGTGAGAACATGAAGTGATGGATGAAGGAATAATCCTTTGATCCTGCAGCCGCAGGTTAATGGTTCAATCAAAGTCAAGCGCTGGAAATCAACTGTTGAACCAGATTACTGCAGCAGCAGCGACACCATGAGGCCCAGAGGAGGAACTACATCCTGTCTCCAGTTCTCACAGGTCTGAGGTTCACTGATGAAGAGGAAACACATCTTCAACACAAATCTCTTTAAAACCTGCATATATATATATATATATACATATAAAGACCATCAGTGACTGTATATAAAGACCATCAGTGACTGTATATAAAGATGATCAGTGACTGTATATAAAGATGATCAGTGACTGTATATAAAGATGATCAGTGACTGTATATAAAGATGATCAGTGACTGTATATAAAGACGATCAGTGACTGTATATAAAGACGATCAGTGACTGTATATAAAGACGATCAGTGACTGTATATAAAGACCATCAGTGACTGTATATAAAGATGATCAGTGACTGTATATAAAGATGATCAGTGACTGTATATAAAGAGGATCAGTGACTGTATATAAAGACGATCAGTGACTGTATATAAAGACCATCAGTGACTGTATATAAAGACCATCAGTGACTGTATATAAAGATGATCAGTGACTGTATATAAAGACCATCAGTGACTGTATATAAAGACCATCAGTGACTGTATATAAAGAGGATCAGTGACTGTATATAAAGATGATCAGTGACTGTATATAAAGAGGATCAGTGACTGTATATAAAGATGATCAGTGACTGTATATAAAGATGATCAGTGACTGTATATAAAGACGATCAGTGACTGTATATAAAGATGATCAGTGACTGTATATAAAGATGATCAGTGACTGTATATAAAGACGATCAGTGACTGTATATAAAGACCATCAGTGACTGTATATAAAGACCATCAGTGACTGTATATAAAGACGATCAGTGACTGTATATAAAGATGATCAGTGACTGTATATAAAGATGATCAGTGACTGTATATAAAGAGGATCAGTGACTGTATATAAAGACCATCAGTGACTGTATATAAAGACCATCAGTGACTGTATATAAAGATGATCAGTGACTGTATATAAAGAGGATCAGTGACTGTATATAAAGATGATCAGTGACTGTATATAAAGAGGATCAGTGACTGTATATAAAGATGATCAGTGACTGTATATAAAGATGATCAGTGACTGTATATAAAGACGATCAGTGACTGTATATAAAGACGATCAGTGACTGTATATAAAGACGATCAGTGACTGTATATAAAGATGATCAGTGACTGTATATAAAGATGATCAGTGACTGTATATAAAGACCATCAGTGACTGTATATAAAGATGATCAGTGACTGTATATAAAGATGATCAGTGACTGTATATAAAGATGATCAGTGACTGTATATAAAGACCATCAGTGACTGTATATAAAGACGATCAGTGACTGTATATAAAGAGGATCAGTGACTGTATATAAAGATGATCAGTGACTGTATATAAAGATGATCAGTGACTGTATATAAAGACGATCAGTGACTGTATATAAAGAGGATCAGTGACTGTATATAAAGATGATCAGTGACTGTATATAAAGACCATCAGTGACTGTATATAAAGACCATCAGTGACTGTATATAAAGACCATCAGTGACTGTATATAAAGATGATCAGTGACTGTATATAAAGACCATCAGTGACTGTATATAAAGAGGATCAGTGACTGTATATAAAGACCATCAGTGACTGTATATAAAGACGATCAGTGACTGTATATAAAGATGATCAGTGACTGTATATAAAGATGATCAGTGACTGTATATAAAGATGATCAGTGACTGTATATAAAGAGGATCAGTGACTGTATATAAAGACCATCAGTGACTGTATATAAAGACGATCAGTGACTGTATATAAAGATGATCAGTGACTGTATATAAAGATGATCAGTGACTGTATATAAAGAGGATCAGTGACTGTATATAAAGACGATCAGTGACTGTATATAAAGATGATCAGTGACTGTATATAAAGATGATCAGTGACTGTATATAAAGATGATCAGTGACTGTATATAAAGACCATCAGTGACTGTATATAAAGAGGATCAGTGACTGTATATAAAGACCATCAGTGACTGTATATAAAGATGATCAGTGACTGTATATAAAGAGGATCAGTGACTGTATATAAAGACCATCAGTGACTGTATATAAAGATGATCAGTGACTGTATATAAAGATGATCAGTGACTGTATATAAAGACCATCAGTGACTGTATATAAAGACCATCAGTGACTGTATATAAAGATGATCAGTGACTGTATATAAAGATGATCAGTGACTGTATATAAAGACCATCAGTGACTGTATATAAAGAGGATCAGTGACTGTATATAAAGACCATCAGTGACTGTATATAAAGACCATCAGTGACTGTATATAAAGATGATCAGTGACTGTATATAAAGATGATCAGTGACTGTATATAAAGACCATCAGTGACTGTATATAAAGAGGATCAGTGACTGTATATAAAGACAAACAGTGACTGTATATAAAGATGATCAGTGACTGTATATAAAGATGATCAGTGACTTTATATAAAGATGATCAGTGACTGTATATAAAGATGATCAGTGACTGTATATAAAGATGATCAGTGACTTTATATAAAGACCATCAGTGACTGTATATAAAGACCATCAGTGACTGTATATAAAGACCATCAGTGACTTTATATAAAGACGATCAGTGACTGTATATAAAGATGATCAGTGACTGTATATAAAGATGATCAGTGACTGTATATAAAGACCATCAGTGACTGTATATAAAGACCATCAGTGACTGTATATAAAGACCATCAGTGACTGTATATAAAGATGATCAGTGACTTTATATAAAGAGGATCAGTGACTGTATATAAAGATGATCAGTGACTGTATATAAAGATGATCAGTGACTTTATATAAAGACCATCAGTGACTGTATATAAAGACCATCAGTGACTGTATATAAAGATGATCAGTGACTTTATATAAAGATGATCAGTGACTGTATATAAAGATGATCAGTGACTGTATATAAAGATGATCAGTGACTGTATATAAAGACGATCAGTGACTGTATATAAAGACGATCAGTGACTGTATATAAAGACCATCAGTGACTGTATATAAAGATGATCAGTGACTGTATATAAAGATGATCAGTGACTGTATATAAAGAGGATCAGTGACTGTATATAAAGACGATCAGTGACTGTATATAAAGACCATCAGTGACTGTATATAAAGACCATCAGTGACTGTATATAAAGATGATCAGTGACTGTATATAAAGACCATCAGTGACTGTATATAAAGACCATCAGTGACTGTATATAAAGAGGATCAGTGACTGTATATAAAGATGATCAGTGACTGTATATAAAGAGGATCAGTGACTGTATATAAAGATGATCAGTGACTGTATATAAAGATGATCAGTGACTGTATATAAAGACGATCAGTGACTGTATATAAAGATGATCAGTGACTGTATATAAAGATGATCAGTGACTGTATATAAAGACGATCAGTGACTGTATATAAAGACGATCAGTGACTGTATATAAAGACGATCAGTGACTGTATATAAAGACCATCAGTGACTGTATATAAAGATGATCAGTGACTGTATATAAAGATGATCAGTGACTGTATATAAAGAGGATCAGTGACTGTATATAAAGACCATCAGTGACTGTATATAAAGACCATCAGTGACTGTATATAAAGATGATCAGTGACTGTATATAAAGAGGATCAGTGACTGTATATAAAGATGATCAGTGACTGTATATAAAGAGGATCAGTGACTGTATATAAAGATGATCAGTGACTGTATATAAAGATGATCAGTGACTGTATATAAAGACGATCAGTGACTGTATATAAAGACGATCAGTGACTGTATATAAAGACGATCAGTGACTGTATATAAAGATGATCAGTGACTGTATATAAAGACCATCAGTGACTGTATATAAAGACCATCAGTGACTGTATATAAAGATGATCAGTGACTGTATATAAAGATGATCAGTGACTGTATATAAAGATGATCAGTGACTGTATATAAAGACCATCAGTGACTGTATATAAAGACGATCAGTGACTGTATATAAAGAGGATCAGTGACTGTATATAAAGATGATCAGTGACTGTATATAAAGACGATCAGTGACTGTATATAAAGAGGATCAGTGACTGTATATAAAGATGATCAGTGACTGTATATAAAGACCATCAGTGACTGTATATAAAGACCATCAGTGACTGTATATAAAGACCATCAGTGACTGTATATAAAGATGATCAGTGACTGTATATAAAGACCATCAGTGACTGTATATAAAGAGGATCAGTGACTGTATATAAAGACCATCAGTGACTGTATATAAAGATGATCAGTGACTGTATATAAAGATGATCAGTGACTGTATATAAAGATGATCAGTGACTGTATATAAAGAGGATCAGTGACTGTATATAAAGACCATCAGTGACTGTATATAAAGACGATCAGTGACTGTATATAAAGATGATCAGTGACTGTATATAAAGATGATCAGTGACTGTATATAAAGAGGATCAGTGACTGTATATAAAGACGATCAGTGACTGTATATAAAGATGATCAGTGACTGTATATAAAGATGATCAGTGACTGTATATAAAGATGATCAGTGACTGTATATAAAGACCATCAGTGACTGTATATAAAGAGGATCAGTGACTGTATATAAAGACCATCAGTGACTGTATATAAAGATGATCAGTGACTGTATATAAAGATGATCAGTGACTGTATATAAAGACCATCAGTGACTGTATATAAAGACCATCAGTGACTGTATATAAAGAGGATCAGTGACTGTATATAAAGACCATCAGTGACTGTATATAAAGACCATCAGTGACTGTATATAAAGATGATCAGTGACTGTATATAAAGATGATCAGTGACTGTATATAAAGACCATCAGTGACTGTATATAAAGAGGATCAGTGACTGTATATAAAGACAAACAGTGACTGTATATAAAGATGATCAGTGACTGTATATAAAGATGATCAGTGACTTTATATAAAGATGATCAGTGACTGTATATAAAGATGATCAGTGACTTTATATAAAGACCATCAGTGACTGTATATAAAGACCATCAGTGACTGTATATAAAGACCATCAGTGACTTTATATAAAGACGATCAGTGACTGTATATAAAGATGATCAGTGACTGTATATAAAGATGATCAGTGACTGTATATAAAGACCATCAGTGACTGTATATAAAGACCATCAGTGACTGTATATAAAGACCATCAGTGACTGTATATAAAGATGATCAGTGACTTTATATAAAGAGGATCAGTGACTGTATATAAAGATGATCAGTGACTGTATATAAAGATGATCAGTGACTTTATATAAAGACCATCAGTGACTGTATATAAAGACCATCAGTGACTGTATATAAAGATGATCAGTGACTTTATATAAAGAGGATCAGTGACTGTATATAAAGATGATCAGTGACTGTATATAAAGACCATCAGTGACTGTATATAAAGATGATCAGTGACTGTATATAAAGATGATCAGTGACTGTATATAAAGACCATCAGTGACTGTATATAAAGAGGATCAGTGACTGTATATAAAGACAAACAGTGACTGTATATAAAGAGGATCAGTGACTTTATATAAAGACCATCAGTGACTGTATATAAAGAGGATCAGTGACTGTATATAAAGACAATCAGTGACTGTATATAAAGATGATCAGTGACTGTATATAAAGACCATCAGTGACTGTATATAAAGATGATCAGTGACTGTATATAAAGATGATCAGTGACTGTATATAAAGATGATCAGTGACTGTATATAAAGATGATCAGTGACTTTATATAAAGACCATCAGTGACTTTATATAAAGATGATCAGTGACTTTATATAAAGACCATCAGTGACTGTATATAAAGACGATCAGTGACTGTATATAAAGATGATCAGTGACTTTATATAAAGAGGATCAGTGACTGTATATAAAGATGATCAGTGACTGTATATAAAGATGATCAGTGACTGTATATAAAGATGATCAGTGACTTTATATAAAGACCATCAGTGACTGTATATAAAGATGATCAGTGACTGTATATAAAGATGATCAGTGACTTTATATAAAGACCATCAGTGACTGTATATAAAGAGGATCAGTGACTGTATATAAAGATGATCAGTGACTGTATATAAAGACCATCAGTGACTGTATATAAAGATGATCAGTGACTGTATATAAAGACCATCAGTGACTGTATATAAAGAGGATCAGTGACTGTATATAAAGATGATCAGTGACTGTATATAAAGACCATATACTGTATATGTGAGTGTATATATTCATGATTTTTTGCCGTGAAGCCTGAAGTGGTTTCTATAACCTCTGACCTCAGTATCACTAAAAGAAAATAGAAACTCTGAATCAATAATTCAAACATTCCAGCGTTTGTACGTTTTCACTTCTCGTGCAGTGAAAGAAACAAACTGACGAAGAGGAACAAGTTCATTTCAACCTTTAGTTCATTTATTCAACAATATTTACCACATCTGATCGAGTGTAAAAAGAATTCTCACAGTAATCAACGAAGTAAATGCAAATATAAATAACTTTGTCCTGAGCTGAGCTGTAGAAACAGACAAATGAAGTTAGATATTTAAGATGTTTATGAATCAGAAAGTGGAGCCAGTTTGTCTGAATGACTCTCAAACACTTCAATTGACTTTAATTTCTCAAACTGAATAAGTGTATGAACTCTTGATTTCTGTCAAAGTCTTAATCTGACTCATTATTTTAATGATTCACTTATTGATGGATTGAATGGAGAGAGGATGAGTCTGAAGATGTTTGGATTTATTGCTCATTAATAAGTAAATGGAATTCATTAAAAAAAAAACACTGAATCATCAAAGTTCATCTTTTAAAAATCACATGAAGCATCAAGTCTTAAAAAACCTTTTCTGCTCCGACATGTTGAAAATTAGTTTGGTTTTCTGTCAATGATTTAATCTACGAGCAAGTGTCACGTTTCAAAAGGTCACGATCACGAAGCGAAATCTCTTCAGGCGAAGTCACTTCAGACTTTTCTAGATCAGACACGAGCAGAGGAAACAACATTCGACTGGTTTATTAACGTCTGCGTCGTTTCTCCCCTCAAAATAATTATTTAGGATTAAACTAGAATTAATGCCCTTTCCCCCCCCCCACCAGTGCAGTATCAGTCTCCATGTATTTTTATTCCAGACTCCTGAGGTCACCATGACCTTTGACCTCTGAAATCTAATCATCTTTGAGTCCAACTGAAACAAAATCGGAGGAAATTCCTTCAACGGTTCCCAACAACCGGTCACTAGACCCAAAACCATAATGCCTCCGGCCACTGGGTGTCGCCAGTGCATAACAGGATGAGATTAAAACAGGAAACGCTGCTCCTGAAGTTGCTCATGATTCTGTCTGATTTCTCTGCAGCGATGGAAACTCTTTGAAC
The DNA here is from genome assembly GCF_009819705.1 of Hippoglossus hippoglossus. Lineage (NCBI taxonomy): Eukaryota > Metazoa > Chordata > Actinopteri > Pleuronectiformes > Pleuronectidae > Hippoglossus > Hippoglossus hippoglossus. The sequence goes on along the minus strand of NC_047172.1, from coordinate 730,768 downwards.
GGAGTCGGGTCTTAAGCCTCCGATCTTCTGAGAGTTGTTTTAAAAAAACACATTTGTGCTTAAACCAAGAACAAATTCTTAACTCGGGTCCTTTACGAGATGTTTGAGACGTTGAGATTTGATTTTGGTGAAACATCTAGAAGAGTTTTCTGTGCTACAGTTAAAATTAGACTTGTTTTTATATAAATTTTATATTAATTAATATATTCATATTATTATAGTGTCTATTAATATTCACATATTGGTTTCATTATCACTCTTCAGTGTTTTGTGAAAGCACTTTGTGAGAATGTTGAATAAAAGCACTTGGCGACAGTAAATCAAACTATTTCTTAGTGAAAAGCTTCCTGAAGACGCTCCTCCTCGACTTGTCTTTGTTCAAGTTGTCCTCCGTTGCCTGGGGGGACAAAGTGGAGGGGTCCTGGTGGTCAGGGGGAGCAGGAGGAGGTGCAGGAGGAGGTGCTGAAGGAGGTGCTGAAGGAGGCTGGTTAGGACGACTCTGTAAACCTACAGAGAAACAAGTAATCAGTGCAAACTGCCACAGAGAACAACTGAAGACGCAGGAACCGGCTGTTTTCTCACCTGTGGCGCTGACCTCCCCCCCCTTGGGGTAGCGGTGTTTGTCGTAGTAGGTGTGGGGGGGTTTGGGAGGAGCGGGGCCCTCTGTGGATGACTGTCTCTCCAGGCTCCCACCGCTCCTGTCCACTGGTCCTGATGAGGCCGAATCGTCCGGAGTCTCGGTCAACTTCTCCAGACTCAGGTTGACGGACGACGCTCTCCTGAACAATAAAGACAGAAGGTCTGATTCTCACGTGATATTAAAGTTTCCTTCACAGGAAACTCCTCTGATGCATCTCTAAGATCGTTCAGCTTCAGCTCTAAACGAATCAACGATCACCAGGCGCAGGAAACTAACATCTGTGGTTTTCTACCGACATCGTATCGACTATCCTATCTCTAGTGTCTAGGACAATACATCTACTACATAAACTATAATACATCTACTACATAAACTATAATACATCTACTACATAAACTATAATACATCTACTACATGAACTATAATACATCTACTACATAAACTATAATATATCTACTATATGGTAAAATATATCCAACATACTTTATCTAGTATAATATGTACAGTACAATATATGGTATCATATACCTATTGTCTCTAAATCAGTGTCGGACAAGTGTAAATATTTAGTGAAACACAAGTGACAGATTAGAGTTAAAAACTTTAAAATCTACTGATTCTAATTACATAAAGTTACAAACACTGCAAACAGAAAAGTCTAATTTTCCAGCTTGTGAAATGTTATAAAATGTGAAAATCATCTTGTGTAATTAGAGTAAATTTGAGCAACAATTATTACAAAAACCTGCAACTTACAGCAGTTAAATGAGCAGCAGTGGTGGCTGGTTACTGCTAAAGCAACTGGGGGAGATTTGTTATTTGATGTGATTCTGTAAAATCCAACCTGAGCACTTCAGCTGCTAAGAAGCTAAAGTTCATCAGCTAAACAACTAACGTGAGCTAACGAGTTATCAGAGGTCACGTGTCTTTGACCTCTGATCTTATCGACCTCTAAAAAGCCCAAACTGTCTGAGCAGAGTCTGATGAAACGATGCTTGAACTGTGGGTTGTGCCAACATCAGTTGTGTTGGTATTGTGTTTGACTTGTATTCAGTTTTATTTACACGTGTCCAGGACATAGACGGGACCAGGACGTAGTACACAGACAAATAAATTCAGTTTCTAACAGTTTCCCATCCGACGCTAACGGCTGCTGAAGCCAAGTCTCCATTTCTATTTCTACACCTGTTGAATAAACATATCAGCTGCAGAAATCATTTCATCATTTCACCCTGCGGTGAAGCAGATTTCCCCTCCGTGCTCCGAACGTGAGGTGTGACAGCTGAGTGGACCCAGCTCCACCATCATTTCCATCCCCGTGCGCCGGCTGAATGTAATTCACCTCGTCACAGTTTCTCATTACAGAACCCCCCCGCTGGGCGGAGTTTCATGTCTTTCTGCTTGTCGCCCACCTGAGAGGAGCCGGTGTTCCCACAGCGCACAGTGGGAATAAAGAGATGTGAAAGTCACATTACCCGACGCTGCTTGAAGGAAACCAGCCTCAAACTCCATCCAACACTTCTGACTGACGTCCTGCTTGACCCCGAACGGATCAACTGCCCTAAAGAATCACTTCATTGGTTTTATTCTGTTTTTATGGACTCTGCCAACAGAGTTTGTTTTTGTCTGTGTTCGGTTGGTTGTTATCAGGTTCACACAGGAACCTGTGGGAAGGACGTAGTGTAGGTCAGAGAGGAACTCACATTCTGATGTGGATAATTGAAAATAATTGAAATAATTATGGGGGCTGATGCGTTTAAATAAAAATCCAGATTTAAGTGTTGGATTTAAAAGTGGTTTCATAAGGAGACTGTTGCCGCAGGTTTACTCTTCTGAGTGATGTTTAGGAAACTAGTGAAGTGCCTGTTCTGAAGTGGTGTTTCTCATGAGCTGGTTTCTGGTCCTGTGGTGACGCTGGTCTCAGCTTCTCTTTGTGAAACTGTAAAAGTGAGTCACAGCAAACAAAGAGCAGCTGCTGCTCAAAGAGATGTTCACCTCGAGTTTAGTGAAACTCAACCTCACTATTTCTATTTATTAATGAGTCCCAGCCGCCGCTGCTACAGAGGCTGTTGTCTTTTTATTAAAAGCTTATTCACACTGAACTAAATTCAACAGTGGACCTCACTGGACCCCGAACAACACACACGACGAAGATGACGAAGATGAACAGATACGAATCCGATGTGAGCGACTCAGACAAACAGACGTTCAGCAGGGAGAACAGAACACTGCTTTTACAATCACACAGATCACGCAGATTCAAAGTTTGCTTCTTCACTCAGTGCTTGACACGAGTACACACACACACACACACACACACACACACACACACACACACACACACACACACACACACACACACACACACACACACACACACATTTCAAAATAGACTATTCTGAAAAATTATTTAAAAACACGTGTATCATTCAAGTTCCTGTACAAGGTAAATTCTCTGGTTCAGAATGAAAAGAAACATCAGATCCAGTAACTCACAGTTTACTGTAGTAATATGCAACTCGTATTAAATCACGCATGTGTGTGTGTGTGTGTGTGTGTGTGTGTGTGTGTGTGTGTGTGTGTGTGTGTGTGTGTGTGTGTGTGTGTGTGTGTGTGTGTGTGTGTGTGTGTGTGTGTGTGTGTGTGTGTGTGTTCACCCTGAGTCGTCGGAGTCGCTGTTGGCACATTCAGGACGGTTTTGGAGCTTCGTCACCCAGAGCAGCTGAAGCTCTCGGCTGGACGCTGCAAACAGGTACTGAGTGCCATCGTCCAGTCTGACACACAAACACACAAACACACACAACACTCTTTAACACACAGTCCAGTGCACGTTGTGACGCGTTCTTCAGACTCAAAGTTTCCAAAGAAATCCAATGAGTGAAGAGCCGATCAGGTGAGAGTTTTTCTAACATCACAGCTTCACAGTCATTCCCACCAGAGACTGAAGGTGTGATGGAAATCCAGAGGGATGATAATTACATGACTTGTGCAGCACTTCCCAGCAGCTTATGACACAAACTTGCTCACGATATGATTTATGTAATTAAAATGAACGTCCCGTGGGCAGCCCCCCAACTCGAGATTGAAGTTTGCACGATCCTGTTCAAATCAATCTGAAATAAAAACTTCACTCTGTTGTGCAGCAGAAAGTCGAGGCCGACTGAGAAGCTGGTTGATAACAGCGAGGCCACAGAACTCCTGTTACAGCAGCAGCTAGTCGGAATGAGGTCGACAAGAGAACACGTGAGAGTAGAACACTGGGATCAAATAGGCAAGAGAAAATATAATATAAAGCTTTCATCACAGACAAATATCATTTGTAGGGAAATGTACTTGAGTAAAGTGCAGTGGTTCAGGAGGATGTACGAGGATCTAACTATTTGTGTGTTACGTGTAAGGAGATATTCACATTTTTGATAAAGAAACATGCCTGATTTTAGTTTTTTAAATTTATAACAGTTCAGTACTTTTATCCTTTATTATGTCTTTTTTTCACATAACCTTTTATCTGAGGTTAACACACAGTGGATTGTTTAAATGTGTGAATGTAAACATCTCTCATTTTCCTGAGTGTCCATCAGACTCCCCTGGAACACGTCTGTGTATAAACCTTTACGACTGGTGAGACGTGTGCGGCATCAAGACACGTGATAAAACACATCGTGATTCGCTGGAAAGACAAAGTTTCATTGATGAAAACAATGATTAAAATACCAACGAAGAAGATTCAGACCAAGACTCAGTCTGCGACTTCTGACGTTTCTATTCTGGACTTTGTCTTCATCCAGTTCAGAACAAATAGACACAACACAGTCGACCCACAGGACCACATATGAAACATGAAGGTTTGAGTCTGATGTGTGTGAGCCGCTCACTTACATCACTTTGAACGTGTTCTCCTTCCTCCGGTAGAAGGGGTTCTCCTTGCAAACTGCTCCAGCCATGTTGATAGGAGGCCACCTAGAGGTCCTCTGGGGTAACACAACATCACGGAATATTAAAGTGAGTCGTCTCTGCCGAGTGTTTGTTTCTGAATTCAAACTTCACTGAATTGTGTTTGTGATGTTTTCCAGCATTAGTTCTGACGGGAGTCGTTTTGAAGTTGTACCTGTGCAGCAGCTGCTCGATCTTTAAACAGAGCGAGAGTCTCTCCCTCCAGAGCAGCCAACACCTCCTCCCAGTGCTCCACACCCTGCAGCACACACATTATTCATCTGGATTCAAACGTGTCACATATAGATACCTTTTTATAATTAGCTGTAAATGTGTGATTAAGAGACTTTAACGTACAAGCTGCTAAAATGTGTTAAAACTGGAAGCAGCCTAAACAGTTTGTGGTTTTAACGTCATTCATTCATTTTATGTGAATAATCTTCAGTAATAATTTCAGTTTTCCAAGGAAACTTTAACCTGTGGAGTTCAAGGGTTGAACTACCAACCTCTTGAATAGCAGCTAAGTTCGTACAGTCTCACTAAGACAATTCTATTTCCTGTCTGATGAGACAAAAGACACGTCCGAAGTTTCTCACCTTGTTTCCTGCTTGTTTCAGCTTGATCTCCAGCAGCCCCTCCATTCTGATTGGCTGCTCCGCAGTCACCTGACAATACAACAGGTGGGAGACTGGTTATCCTTCATCATTTCATCAAGTCGTTCAAAGACAACAACAACATACAGAAGCCGTGTTTCCATCGTGGAAGGAGGAGGAGGAGGAGGAGGAAAGAAGTAGGGAGAGGGAGGAGGGAGAGGAGAGAAGAAAGAAGGCTGAAAGAAGTAGGAGGAAGGAAAAGAAAGGAAGGGAAAAGGAGAAGGAGGAAGTGGAAAGAAGTAGAAGGAGGATGATGAGGGGAGGAAGAAGGAAGAGATGGGGAGGAGGAAGAAGAAACGACGAAGAAAAGAGGAAGAAGAAAGATGTAGAAAGAAGGGAAGAAGAAAGAAGTAGGAGGAACAGAGACAAGTAGAAAGGAGAAGGAGGAGAAGGAAGAAAAGAGGGGGAGGGAGGAGAAAGAAGGAGAAAGAAGGAGAAAGAAGGACGATGAGGAGGAGGAGGAAGTAGAAAGACTTGAAAGGAGGAGGAAGTAGAAAGAAGAACAAAAGTGAATAGAGACGATGAAACGAACAGACGTCTTCGTCCGTTTCCGTGTACGTAGCTAACGTTGATTCTAAAGTCGCTGGTTGATTGACAGTCGCTGGTTGATTGACAGTCGTTACCTCAGCGGTGGGATGGGCCTCTGGTAAACCTTCAAACTGATTCTGATGCTGTGGAGGAGACGGAGGTAGCTCCCTTGTTGGAGGAGTGAGCTCCTCTGTGATTGGTTCAGCAGTCGTAGTTGCAGGTAGTGTCATCAGTTTGTCAGTAGGTGGAGCTAGAGAGTCGGGGGAAACCGGCGGTTCGGGCTGTTGGCTTATTGCTGATTCCAGGTGGGCGAGTCGTTTTCTCGGCGAAGGCGTCGGCGTTTCAGGAGGAGTTTGTCTTTCTGCGTCAGTTTGAGGCGACGGTTCAGTGGGAACAACCTGCGCTCTGATTAGTAGAGGTGAGTCAGGTGGTGTAGTGGGCTTCTCCCATTGGCTGAGGGGCTCAGAGCTACGTCCAAGCCTCCGCTCGGTGGAGGTGATTCTAGGCTTTGGAGCCAGAGGAGGTTTGGATGTGTAACGGTGATCTTCCTCCAGAGTTCTTCTAGATGAGGAGGAGATGGAGGTTTGAGGGGGTATGGGAGGTTTGGGGGAGGTGGTTGGAGGTGATGGAGGACGTGTTGGAGAGGAGGGGGTGTCTGGGTTTGAGTCTCTGGCTCGACGTCTCCAGGTCTTTACAGTCGGGCTGGAGCTCGGACTAGCAGGAGGACCGTCGGTGGACTCCTCTTGAACCTTCCTGTCGGTGATGATTCGTCTCCTACCATCTGGTTCAGGGTGCAGAGACGGGCTCGGGGGGGGACTATCTGTTTTCTTGTCCAGGGTGGAAGGTGTGAGTCTTCTGTCTGTCCGTCTACTGCTGCTGACTCTGTGAATGATATCTCTGGAGGATAAGACCAGCGGGGTCTTTGGATCTGATGGCTTCCTCCTCAGTGATGAGACTCTGGCAGGAGGTCTCCTGTCCTGAAGGTCCTTGTCCTCCTTTCCATGAAGACCCAGTCTCTTCTCCCGCTGGAATAAAAAAAGAAAACATGACAGTAAGTCTTTTCTTTTGTGCATTTTATTGTTGACTTTTACGGTTAAAGCCCCAAATGTTGAAAACAACCTCCCAGCTCCTGTTCCTCCATTGAATCTCTCTTACAGCTTAAGAGTAATAACAGTTTTAAAGGTGCACAAACATATCAGGGAGAACGGAGTCTCTTCTTTATTTTTCTCCTCATGTTCCTATTGTTTGTCTTCGATTCTTCACCTACTGTGTTTTAAAGTGGGCTATATAAATACAGTTTAGTATTTAGTAACGTTACCTGTGTTTTCTTCTTCTGCAGTGCGAGGAAGCGGTCGCTCTGGGCCAGGATCATGGCCTCCAGGTCCTCCTGCCTCTTCAGGAGCTCCATGACATCCGACACTGAGTCCTGGAGGGGCCGCATCACAAATCAAACACATCCCTTAATCCTGAGTCTCCGATGCTTTAACTACTTTATATCCACTTTGATGGTTAAGTCCCACCAGAGGATCACTGAATACATCTGAGAGGACAACACACGAGTCACAGGAGACGACCGAAGAAGCTCGAGACATGACAGCGACACTCATTTCATACAAGAGGTAACGAGTGTGGATGGAAAACATTCATCTCAAAAATGACAAATCAATACATAGAGCAGCAAAAAGTACAATCTGAATATAGGTGGAGCACAAGTGTAAAGAAGGGGAAAGAGGAAATACTCAAATAAAGTAAAAGTACTTCAAATTGTACCTAAGTACAGTACTTGTTTCTATGTACTTGGTTACTTTGGTTCCCAGTCTCTGAGCCCGGCTCATTATGGTCTGGACCTACCCCGTAGTCGTCGGCCATCAGAGTGTCTTCATAGGAGCTCAGCCAGCGATCTGCCTGCTCCAGCTCCTTCTGCAGGAGCGAGATCTCCAGCTCCTCCTCGTACAGCAGCTTAGTTTCCTCCCACACCTGCTGCACCTGCGCCTCCAGCTCCTCCAGCTCGCAGACACGTTCCTCCACCTGGGCGGGGGGGAGGGACGACAGTTACAAGTTATTGAGAGCGATAGACCTTCTTTAATCAGAGTTGTCTATTTATGGCTCTGTTACCTGTTGGGACATGAAGCTTCCTTCCTCTATCAGTCTCCTCCCTTCGTCCTTCACAGCCTGGGATCTGCTGAGCTGCCGGTCGATCTGGACGCGGTACTCGTTGTGCTTTTTAAGGAGCTGCTCCAAGTCGCCGCCCTGCACCCCCCCTCTGACCAGAGACAGCATCTCCCTCAGCCACGCCCTGGGACACATCACAGACGTCAGACTGTACTTGCACCAGCAGGCCTGCAGGGTGCCTAGCAGCTGGTAGATAACTTTATTTCATGCAAGTGAGATGTGAAGAAAACCTACATGAGTTCAGTCCAGTGAGAGAAGTACTTGTGCACGTCTTCAGCCTGGCCCAGTCTGGCGCTGCGTTGGGAGGCCTTGTCCTGGATGCGGGTCCAGCAGACTTCCAGCTCCTGCAGTCTCTGAGCGACTCGGTGTTTGGACCGAGGCTGTCGTCTGCTCAGAGCTCGGCCCTCCTCTCTGCTCCTGCTCAGCTCCTCTGAGATCAGCTCCAGGTCTCTCTGAAGGAGACATCCACAACAAGGCAGCTGATCTCAGGTTCTCGGTAATAAGTCGAATTATGACTATTCATCATGTTTAAGTGTTTTCTTTTGATAGAATGTCCCGAGTCTTCACTTTTACACTTGCTATTGTTATCACACCAACACCTTCCTGCCCGTGTGTCCTGCTGTTGCTTCCTACCTCCAGAGCCTCGTGCTGTCGGAGCAGAGTCTGGATGGACTGCAGGTCCTGGTCCTGGTCCTCTGTGTCCAGCACCAGCTCCTTTTCAGCCATCCAGCCCTTCAGCTCGTCCACATCGTGATTAAACTGATGGACCTCCCTCGCTGACTGCAGGCTCTACGACACGGGGCAGAACAAAACCATCACCACCTCCATCCTGTCACATCCAAACCGGAGTGATGCCCCAGAAACAGTGCTGCACCTGCTCTCTGGTCCTGATGCTGCTGCTGAGGGCATCCCAAAGTTCGCTGAGAGCGTCGTCGCTCTTGCGGGCCTGCCCGTCCTGGGGCAGCCCCCGGCCAAGCTGCTGCACCGAGGTCAGCCTGCTCCGACCCAGACCAGACACCTCGGAGACCAGGACCTCCAGCTTCTTCTGAAGAACCTGCAGAGGGAGGATGGGAGTGAGGAGTAAGAGGAGAATGACGAGGGAGAATCACTTCATCTTCCAGCCCAACTAAACTCAAAGCATTTCTAAGACATTGTTTCTAAGACATGAGAGCGACGGACGAGAAATTAAAGACTAAACTTGTTAACAGTCACTTTGTCTCTGGTTAAATAAGAGATGAGGACACATCAGTCCAAACAGGACCTGATGTGAGAGAGCAAATCAGAACAGATGGAGGATCTCGAACCAGATCCTCAATCTGAACCGACACAAACACCAGCTTCGAATGTCTAAACTCTTCTTAGACTCAATGAATCACAGGATAAAGGTAAAGTCTCCACACTTTGATTTTAAACCTGCACAAAGTTCAGCTTGTTCTTCTCAGACTCACCTCTACGTCTTCCAGATCTTGTCCGCAGTCCTCAGACTCGGCACCATTCTTCTTGGAGGTCAGCCATGTTTCTAGTTCTTTGGCCTCCCGCTCGAACACGTAGAGACGGAGCTGATCCTCCAGAGCGACACGGCGAGAGGCGGAAAGTCTGAGGATAGTTTCGAAGCGCTCGAGAACCACAGGGAGGGCGTCAGCGACCAGTTGGCTGACAGAGAGAGACCATTCTTTATTCAGGACACAAGAATGAAAACGAGTGAGCCATAGTAACGCCTGTGTGTTCGTTTACCTGTTGGGATGTCCGAGGTGCTGCAGGGACGCTCCACTCTCCTGCAGCTTCTCCACCGTCCTCCTCTGGTTCTCCAGCTCCACGTCCACAGAGTCCAGCCTCCTCAGCAGAGCCTCAGTCGCCTCCTTGCTCCTCCCACACTCCCCTGACTCCAAACCCACCCACTGCTCCTCCAACCACAGCTCCAGCTCCGACACCTCAACAGACACGTAAATGATTATATTAATAATATTTATAATAAGGAGATCAGGATCTCAATCAAGTAGTTTCAGGTGTAAAAGACAATCTGTTTCAATGTCACTGTGACAAACATCAATATCAATCAATACTTCAGTCTCCATCTTTAATCTGGAGGTGCAGCAGCTCTAGTACAGTATTATAGACAGGATATGACTGTTACCTCGCAGAGGAAGTTGTGGATGCTGAGCGCCTCCTGCAGGAGTTTCTCCTTTTTCTCCAGCTCCATCATCAGCTCCTCGTGGAGACTCCTCAGCTCGTCCAGTCGCTCCCGAATATCGTGAGACGCAAAGTGACGACCTCTGACCTGCGAAGTCATAAAAACACTACAAATGTCTTCTCCACCTCGTGTTTAATCGTTTTCAGTATGAAGGTGAACACACTTTCCAATACGTTGGAAGGAGTTCAGGTAAGTGTGATTGATTCCTCACCAAACTATGTCCCGCCTCCTGAACTGCCTTGACCAATGGGGCGCGGCTTGAGATTTCCTGCATCACAGCCTGAAATGTTTTTTTAATATTTCCTTAGATGACATTTTGTATTAATGGTTGTATAATAAACAGAGAACGGAAAAGTGAAGTTATCCATGTATGTGTGGCCTGCTGTACACCAGGGGGCAGCGGCGGAGGTCACCTGGTGCTTGTGGAGCAGCTGCTGGGTGCTGCTCGGGGAGCCCCCCCACTCTCTGGTGGTGACGGAGGGCAGTTTGATGCTCAGCCAGGCCACCTCCTCCTCCTGGTCTCTGTAGAACTGGAACAGAACCTGCCAGGCCTCCAGGGTTTCCCTGCGCCGCTGCAGGGGCTCCGACAGACCATTGTACCTAACAGACGACACGGACACACACCTGTTTTTAAAACCAGAGCTGTTAAATATAATATATACACATACACACACACACAATACAGTTATTTTCCTCATACATTTAATTTAAGTCATCATCACTGGCCTTTATCCAACGATGTATTCATCATCATGACACAATTAGCCTTTGATTCATTCCACACTCTTCTGTTACTGAGTCTCCGGACTGATCTCTGAGCACTAACCCTAACATGTGCACTTACAATTCAGACAATGATACATGAAAGGAGGTGAAAGACTCGTGTATAAGATTAGAACAGAGCTCTGTCGTTGCTGGTGCTGTTGTTCCTCATCCGTCTCAGCTGGAGTCTCCATGTCTCGGTGTTGCAGTGCGTTTGGGGCGGGGCCTTAACCTGGAGATTCGAACCCTTTTCTTTTCCATTTGCTTGGCTCTTGTTTTTTTTACATTACAAACACAACCAGGCCACATTTCCCAGAGTTCATCACTCAGAGCATTTACTGCTGTTTGACCTGTTGATGGTGTGAGTCACTCTGCTCTGGATCTCCTCCGCCAGGAAGTTTCCCTGAGAGTAGAAGGTCTTCGCCGTCTCCACCAGGCCCTGATAAATATAAAATGTTTTCAACTAAATTACCAAAAATCTGCTCAGTCATGATTCTATTAGCTGGTTTGACTTGTACGATAGTAAACTGAGTATCTGACAGTCGATCTCTGAGAGTTTATAAATCAGGAGGTTAAGGACCTGGATTCTGTCTCTGAGTCCGTCCACCTCCTCCTCCAGCCCCTGCAGGGCCTTCAGCAGCCGGCTGACCGACGGCAGGTCGCTCCCACAGTCCTCATTGGCCAGCTCCCGCTCCACCGAGGCCACGCACTGCTCCACGTCGTCCAGTGAGCGCTGGAACTGCAGTGCCTGGAAACACACGGCATTCCACACTTGTTTCACTCCAGTAGAAACTGTATCCTGATGTCGTCAGTCTGTCTGTCTGTCTGTGTGTCTGTCTGTCTGTCTGTGTGTGTACCTGGTAGGCCTCCTGCAGTCTGGTCTTCTTCTCCTTGCAGCTGTGGACCAGGGCGTCCCAGCTGTCCGTCAGCTCTCTGAGTCGAGGCCCCACCTTCCCTTCAGCTGAGCTGGACTCTGACAGCAGCTTCTCTCCTTCCTGCAGGAACAAAACCACAAACTCTACAGAAACATGGACGACATGACAGCTGCTTAAAGTGAAGCCCAAAGATTATTGATCATTCATCCCTCCTCCTCCATGTTGGCAGACGGGACATAGACCGAACAAAACTAAAAATCAAATGTGATTGGTCAAGCACATGTATGGGAGGGGCCTCAATACCACGACTCCAGTTCTTGATCAGTATTGCGCCGACGACACACACACACACACACACACACACACACACACACACACACACCTTGCTGAGTGTTTCCACTCTGTAGCGGTTCCCGAGGACCTCAGCCTCGAAGCTCTGATGTTTCAGCAGTTTGGCCTGAAGGTTGGTTGGTTCCCTCCAGCTCTCATCTGATGCCACGGCGTTACGCTCGTTCAGCCACACACACACCTGGAAAACACACATATACACTTATTTAATACACATGTCTAAACACACACACACACACACACACACAGCGCATACAGAATAGAGTAGTAGTAGTTGTAGTAAAGTTCAAGAGAGACGACTGAAGTACAAGAGACTCGTAGAGCATGACAACAACTGGGCACCGCCAAGTCCAGTCGACTACAGTAGATCACAGTAGATTAGAGTATAATACAGTAGATTTCAGTAAAGTACATTCCAGTATATAATTACAGTAGATCACAGTAGAGTTTATTATAGTATATAACATTACAGTAGATCACAGTAGAGTTTATTATAGTATATAACATTACAGTAGACTACAGTTACCTGGTAGCTGCTGGATAAAAACAGCTGCAGCTGCAGTGATCGATCCAGAGCTTTGTTACGAGATCTGCTCTGCTGCTGCAACTGACTCCGCCTACAGACAGACAGACAGGTGATCAGACAGACAGGTGAGCAGACAGACAGACAGGTGAGCAGACAGACAGACAGACAGGTGATCAGACAGACAGACAGACAGACAGACAGACAGGTGAGCAGACAGACAGACAGACAGGTGAGCAGACAGACAGACAGACAGGTGATCAGACAGACAGGTGAGCAGACAGACAGACAGACAGACAGACAGACAGACAGGTGAGCAGACAGACAGACAGACAGGTGAGCAGACAGACAGACAGACAGGTGATCAGACAGACAGACAGACAGGTGATCAGACAGACAGACAGGTGAGCAGACAGACAGACAGACAGACAGACAGACAGACAGACAGACAGACAGACAGGTGAGCAGACAGACAGACAGACAGGTGATCAGACAGACAGACAGGTGAGCAGACAGACAGACAGACAGACAGACAGGTGAGCAGACAGACAGACAGATTGTGGGAAACATCTTGAAACTTCTTGGAACAGTCAAACTTTCCTTGAATCGAATTCATTTCAGCAGCAGGTGGAAGAATCTGTGGTTCTAAAACCAACCTGTCGGCACAAAGCCTCGCTCTCCGTAGATCTCACCTGACAACAAGTGCTTTGCTCTTGGCTCTGATGTTGTCGGAGTCGTAGTGCTGCTCTTGGATCATGTTCTGGGCCAGTTTCTCCACCTGGTCCAACTGGTCCACCTGAGCCTCCAGAGCCTCCTCAAACTGAGTCTGGTTCCTCTGCAGAGTCTCCACCTCTGTCACCAAGCCCTGGACACGCAGAGAAGGTGAACACGGTGGCGACCAGGTGACTTTCCCCAAACTGGACAGGTTTTAAAAAATAAAATAATCTTTACCCCGAGGTTCTGATTGGACAAGAAGGTTTCCTTATTGCTGAGCCAACTCTCACACTGTTCCACAGAGGACAGGAAGACCTGCAGGACGGACACCACGGTGGTCAACAATCAATTATTACTGTTGTAAATACATTTGATTATCTGTCAATCACACTGTGCTGTCCACGCCCCAAATGGACCATCATTTACTAAATGAATATCATGTTGTATTGAAGAAGACTTGAAACCATAAAGGAAAATGGTTTTGAGTTCTAAAGAAACAACCAGTGGAGTCGTCCACTTTCCACACCCACAGTCTACGAGCACTTTGAGTAAAAGTCCATAAAGATCCCCAGAAATCACCTTCAGGGTTCGAGCCTGCTCCAGCGTCGTGCTACGCTTCAGCCAGGCTGCGTCCAGTCCAGCTTTGGCTTCCTCCAGCTGGTTCAGAGCCTTCTGGAGCTCAGCTTGTGATCCGTGGCCAGACCGGATCAGACCCAGACCGAAGTCCCGTACAGAGGCGATGCGGTCGGCACGGGCGTTGATCTCTGTCTGGAAATACATAGACAGGGTTTATTGTTGAATCTGATCAACTGTAATAATCCTGTAAAGTCTGATTACATTGTGGGGGGGGGGCTCACCTTCCAGTCTCGGTGCTCCACGATGAGCCGATCGGCCTCGGCTCTGGTCTTGGGGAGACCTTTCTCTGCCATCTCCTTGCTCTGCTTGATGCTCCACTCCAGCAGGAGGCGCTGGTTGGCTTTGAACAGCTGCAGCTGGTGAGCTTCCTGCAGCTTGTCCTTCCTAAACAAACATCCTTTCCCATCAGTCTGTCACACATCCAACGTTTAGCAAAGTTGATCATCACACAAAGCCACGATGCGATTTGCTTTGCCACAGGAAGCGAATGTTTTGCCACTGAAACATTTACATGTGCGTTGCCGGGTTCTGGAGTCAATCCTGACCGACTGTAGATGATCAGTTATCAGTTCAGGGGCGGGCGATAACAAATACACCATCACACCGGTGATGAGCCGTTTCCAGACATGACCGGCGGATAAAGTCCGAAGAATTGTGTCAGAGCTTTAGCTGCATTTCTCCTTTTACCCGTGAACAACTCAGCAGCAGGTTTTCTGTTTCCAGACTCGTTCACAGCATCAGATCCTCCTCATGGTTCAGGTGAGAGGGGGGGCAGCCGGGTGCAGCAGACAGAGACAGGAAGTGACACGTTACCTCTGCTGCAGAGGTCACGTGATCATGTTTACATCACCTGACACCTTCAGCTCTGATCACCACAAACTCTCTTCACATCTTCGTCTGTGTCTTCATCGTGTGTGTCAGCACTTCTTCACCAGAGGTTTGTTTTAGTTTCTTCATGTTTGTGTTGCGTGTTAGAAGCTCCTCACTCCTTTATTACAGCGTGTTAATATCTGAAATATTATCTTAAGTAAACCATTTCTCCTGCCCATAATACAAATCTGTCCTCCTCACCAGTGTTTGACTTCTTTCTCCAGAGTCTTCAGAGCCTTCTGCACCTCCTTCTGTTTGTTCCTCAGATTGTCGCTCATCGCTGACGGAGCCTTCAGGTGATGTGACGTCTCCTTCTCCAGAGCCTGTTGAGTTTAGAGAGAGGAAAGTCACTGTGAAGCCCCTTTACCCCCCCCCCCCCAGTGGCTGGTCATAAACCCCACCTCCTCCATGGAAACACACCTAACCAGTCATTTCAGGTCGTTCTCATCACACTGTTGTTGGTTCAACTGTTCATGTTTCTGTTTATTTGGTTTTTAATTTGTTATTTGATGATATAAAACAAAGTGACAGTCATTGACGTGATTGACAGCTGAGACTGACTCGTGACACATAGCAGCGTCGGTGCAGATCTCAGGGTTCATATCAGAGATATTTAGCTTTATCTCTGGACAGTTTAGCGTGACAGAAACCTCTCAGGCTCCCTGAATGGTCTCATCTCACCTTTGACCTCTCCCAGATGACCCCTGCCTCTCTCTCGGTTTCCTCATGACGTTTGATCCGGTTCTCTACGCTCTCCACATCCAAACCACAGTCCTGACCCTGCAGCAGCAGCATCTACACAGAACAAATCAAGTTAACACACACACAGAACGTCTCAGTGTGTAATCTGAGGTGTAGTTGGACAGATGACCGACCTTCTCATTGGCTCGGTCCCTGACCTCCTCCAGTTCTCTGATGAGGGCGTGGATCACCAGCGCCCCCTCCAGCTTCCGCTTGTAAGTGCTGAGATCTCCGTGAAACTTGCTCCACCTCATTAAGACAAGACATTTAGTGCAAAGCTCAGAAGAAAAGCCACAGATGTGTGAGTGAATGTGAGCGTTACCTGTCGTTGAGTTGCTGTCTCCGCTGTCTGACGGTCACCAGTTCGTCGGCGCTCTGTCTCTTCTCCAGTCTGGCCGCCAGTCGGTCGATGGCTGTGATGTGAGCGTCGTCCACCGTTGCTTCCTACAGATTTTAAATTACAGGTGGAAATGCAAACACCGACATCTCCACAGTTACAACAACACATCACCACTGAGGAACATCTCTCCACCTAACCTGACAGTGAACAAATGAAGGACAGTGCTTCCATTCACCTGAGAAATGTTATACAGATGATCTATTGTTATACTTTATACTAACAATAATTAGTATAGTTACACTCCTGCTCCCAGATGGAAAATACTCACTGTCAGCATAAGTTACTCACTGTCAGTATCAGTTACTCACTGTCAGTATTAGTTACTCACTGTCAGTATCAGTTACTCACTGTCAGTATAAGTTACTCACTGTCAGTATCAGTTACTCACTGTCAGTATCAGTTACTCACTGTCAGTATTAGTTAATCACTGTCAGTATTAGTTAATCACTGTCAGTATTAGTTACTCACTGTCAGTATCAGTTACTCACTGTCAGTATTAGTTACTCACTGTCAGTATCAGTTACTCACTGTCAGTATTAGTTACTCACTGTCAGTATTAGTTACTCACTGTCAGTATTAGTTACTCACCCCGTCTCTGCCTCCTCTGAACTCGCCGAGTCTCTTCAGCAGTTGAACCCCGTGTTCGTAATCCTTTCCAACATCTCCAACATTAACCATCACCTCCTGAAGTCAGAGACCACACGTCACACACAGGAAACCTACAGATTCCCACTCCTCCACCACCTTTACCCCCTTCTACCTTCTGTCTGATCCAGGCCTCCACCTCTTCGACCTTCTGCAGGAACTCGAGGAAGTCTCTCTTATCTTCCAGAGCTTTCCCTCTGTTGGCCATGGCCTTCTTCAGGTCCTCCCAGTGGAGCTGCAGGGCGGCTGCACTCCTCTTCACCTCCTTGGCCCTTGGGCGATGAAGGGAGACCAGCTCCTCCCCGGCCTGGTGGCACAGAACAAGACAGTCTTCTGCACATGTCAGGTGAATAAAGGTCTATTCTGTGGTGGTAATGCACCGAGACGTTGGTTACCTCTCGCCATTAACCAAACAAAGAAGAAGATCTAATACTGGCTGGATCACTTTGGGCTAAAAGTGTAATTTAGGTTCAAACTTATTGCCCAATCATAGTTGTTTCCTCTAAATGTTTCCCGTTCTTCATTTCAATCCACTGAGCTGCATTTAATCTCATAAGGTTAACATCACATCTCAAGGCTTATTTATGCTGCAAACTCCCATGTGTCCTTACATTGGCATTATGTAAAGGACATAATGGATGTATTATTACCAATACATCCATTATGTAAAGGACATAATGGATGTATTATTACCAATACATCCACGAGAGGCCAGCACAGTATGGACAGAGGCCTCCATCTGTTTCCGTATCAAGCTAAAATGAGCCCCTACCTAACTTCCTCGTTTCTATTAGGTTGAATCTCATCGGTTCTCATCATCTCATGAATCCTACCAGCAGCACGGAGCTGATGATCTCGCTGTGCGCCAGGATCTCAGCCTCAAACACCTGATGCTTCTGGAGGAGCTTCATCTTGGTCTGCAGATTGGTCAGGTCGGCTTTACCGTCCTCCGCCATCTTCTGCATCCGCTCAGACACCCACTCCTCGGCCTGGCAGATGGACAGAAACACGTTGTACATCTATACAATAGAGACACAGCTGGACAGACGTTTGTCCTAAAGTACCTCTGCAACATCTCGGCTGTAGATACACAGCATCCTGGAAAGCTCTAGCTCCTCCCTGCGTTTGATGGACAGCTCCTTGATCCTATCCCGTCTCTGGAGGAGGGCTCTGAGTTTGGTTTGGACCCGTCCACTCTTCTCTCTGCTCAGCTGCTTCTTCAGCTGCTCAGCCAGCTCCTTCAGCGAGAACAGCTGGAGCAACAGAGGGAAGGAGGATTTCAACGAGCTAACAACATATTTCACTCAGGGTAAAGGGATAGTACATTAGCCTAAATATAGCTGCCCATTGTGTCCCTGGAGCAACCAGATGATGATGAAACCAGATTAAAGTCTAGATCTCCACCAAGCAGCATCAACAACAGCAAACTGAGGTAACACACAGAAGCAGGGCGGACCTTGTCCTCCTGAGACCCCAGCAGCTTCTCAAAAGCTTCATGACGTTTCATCAAACCCTCCGTCTCATCCACCGTGTTTCCCAGGGTGCTGTTCTGCAACAGGATCTGCACAGAGACAACAGAGGAGTAACCAGAAACAAGATACTATCACCTCCCACAGTTTTCTACTGCAGAACTAACAAAGAATGAACGCACCTCCTGAGAGCTGGACGTCTTGTCCATGCTGTCGAGGTCTCTGTAGAAGACCTGCTCCAGGTAGACACTTTCTAACCAGATCTTTTTCTTGTTCCACTGATCCTCCAGTTTATCTCGCTCTGCCTGCACGGCGTCAAGCTTCTCCAACACCTGAGGAAAAACAAACCCCTCTGACAACAGATCCATAACCTCAGTGTTCACCTGAAAGCAGTCGTCCATACCTCCTTCCTGTTGCTGCGGCCCTGTGTCTGCAGCTCTTCTCCCATGTCCAGGGTCTGCTGGTAGGTCTCCTGTCTGGCCTCCCTCTCGGCCCACAGCTGCTGGTGCTGGGCGAGCTGGAGGTCGGCAGTGGCCACATCGCTGATGCTCTCCTCGGCGGCCATCGCACCAATCAGCTGGCTGCACCACAGGAGGTAGTCCTGCGCCTGAAGGTCACAAAGAAGCAAATGTGACACCTGACCTATCAGCAGACGGCCGTTCGTCCCTCTTTCATTGAGTCTGTCCTCACCGTGTTAAGGAACAGGTATCGCTGACACGCTACTTTTAGTTCCTCCTCCCTCTGCTCGGTGTTAAGTCTTAACTCCTCCCACCGCTCAACCACTTCCTGCTGCACATTCTGTAGGCGGAGCTTCAAGTGAGGCGTGCACAGGTCCAGGATGGTGTCCACAGCATCCAGCTGCTCCTGCAACTGTAAACCTGACCTCATTATTTGATCAGGTGTTTCTTTTATTTTGTCCAAACTCCTCTGTGAATCACTTAGACACAAACTTTGAGGTTTGTCTGATTCGATTTGTAATTAGGATTGTTGCAATGTTTGTGTCGAATTTATAGATATGATGTAATAATGTAAAGTTAAAGTTTTGTAGTATTTAAAATGACTATTGCAAAAGCAAGTTAAAATAAAACCAAACATAAATTCTGCCAGAACAAAGTTAAATAAAGTTTTGTTGTAATAAAGTCAGCGGTTGGCTGATAGCAGACGGGTGAACCGTGGCCCGTCAGCCTGTGTTCCTACCTGCTGCTCTGTGGCGGCCAACTCGTGGAGCAGAGCCTCGTGCTTCCTCAGCTGTGACATCACTCCTTGGAAATCCTTTGCCACATCGTCAGGGATGCTCTTCTGTCGTTCCTTCAGAGGGAAACAGAGGAAGCAGACAGACGTTCTTTCAAACAACAAACTGAATATCAGACAGACGGAGACTCTGAAGCCTTCTGACGCGCTCAGATACCTGGATGAGCATTAGTGCGTCACTCAGGTCCTGGTAAAAGCGGTGACATCCCTCAGCTCTCTGCAGCTGATCCTGACGCCCTCTGGCCACAGCCTTCAGATCCTCCCAGCATGCACTGCAAACGATGTCAGAATGAACATTACATAAAGAATGAATTTGGATGATGTAAGTGTCGTTGTCATTCTTATTTTTGTTGAACATCATCCTTTGCAGACTTGTTTGTTTACGTGGACTTTCAGCTTTCTGCATTAGAGTGTGATGACAGTAACAACTGTACCCGAGCTGCTGCAGTGCTCCTCTGACGTCAGCGCTCTGTGGATGTTTGCTGCGGATGAGCCGAGCGGCTGCGTCGTTGCAGCTCTGCAGTCGCTCCTCTCCGACCTCCAGCTGCTTCAGGAAGCCTTCAAACTTCCCACGGAGCAACTGAAACACACACAGCAACACAGACGCTCTCGAAAACGCATCATCATTGGGACCAATCAGAACTTTTTCTTGAGAAAAACTGGTTTCTATCATGATCGGGATGTAACACATTCCAATGACATTACTGTGTAAAGGATTTTGGGACATAAGAAACTTTAAAACTGTTAAAGAGACGGAACCTGAACATGTTGATAGTCTTTGCCCAGGTCCTGAGACTCAGCCGTCTGTCTCTGCTGGTTCATCCATTCGTCCAGATCTGAAGATTCTTGTCTGAACTCATGGAGATGGAGGACTTCCTTTAACCTCTGACCCCTGACAGGAGACACAAGGACAGTAAGACCTAAGGTGCAGGGACAGATCCTTGAAGAACAACCTCCAGTCATTCAGATGTCAACAAATATTATAAAAGGAATAAAATCATCAGAACTGGACAAAGGTCAAAAATGTAATTCAGAGAACTGAGTGTGGAACTGTGGAGCATTGTTACACATTGTAAATGCTTTGAAGTCAAGAGTCAGAAATACAAATCTGTGATTATTATTGTGGCAGCTCTGGGATCAGCTGCATCTAAAGAAGTGAAACCTACGATCCTGCTTTACCTGAGAGCAGCCTGGTGCTGCAGCTGCTGGTTCAGGCTGTTCAGGTGGCTGTAGGGTCTGCTGAGCTCCTCCAGACTCCAGCTCTGAACTGCCTGCTCCACCTGGTCCCCCAGCTCCTCCACCTCCACCTCCAGCACCTCCAGCTGGCCCTCCAACACCTGCAGAGGGACCAGGCTACGTTCAAAGATTCATACGTCACACTCTGTTAGTGCTATGCACAATCACCACATCATATATAATGTATATACAGAATGATGATCTCAAAATGACCACAGGGGATCGAATGCTTGGGTCAGCACACGTATGTGCATGTCAGAAAACATTGATCACAGATGTCTTCAACTGGAAAAACAAAGAAAGCTGTCAGTAGAGGACACAGGCTGAACAGAGACACACACACTCAGTCTTATAAGTACTCCTGGTTTTAATCATCACATCAAGATCCATTAATTATTCTCTGATAAATCAGTGAAATACAGATTCAATTCCTGGATCTGCCTCAGATCCAGATCCAGATCCACACCGAGTTCACTGGAAATCTGTTTATGATTTGTGTGTAATCCTTCTGACACACAAAGAAACAAAAAAACACTGTTTCTTTGTGTGAAAAAATTGTTTTCTTCAGTTCTGTTAAGGAGGATGTTCTGCAGAACAAGTTCTCTACCTGAGAATACAATGAGCACAGTAGGCCTGATATTCACAGTGATGGGAGTTCCACAGGGAACCAGCTGAGATCTGGTGTTCTGTTGAGATCAGACCTCTTAAGGTTGGTACCTGGTGTTTGGTGAGGAGGCTCCGTGTGGCCAGTTGGTCTTTGCCGTAGTCATCGGTGTTCACCAGGTTGATTGTCTCAGTGAGTCTGGACTCCAGCTCGGAGCAGTCAAACAGCAGCTGAGACAGATCATATTCATATTCAGACAATATTCAGACAGAGTCAGTCAGTTTCATTCATGAATATGATATGATTGAAAGTTCAGAGAACGCCAGCGTGAGAATACACGAGGATATTGTCCGATATCGTCGCAGCAAGCGAATCTGCATGTAGATGATTTTCAAATCACACGACAGACACAAAACAGAAAAGACACAAAAAGAATAATCTAGATCTCCGAAGAGGAGCCATACAGGAAGAGGATGCTGAACACATCCACTTGGACAGAGGAGCTGGAGCTGTGGTGTTGATGTGCTGAAAACATTAACAAGTCATATCCTGCGTCCTGCTGCTCTACCCAGACTCCACCCACACCTGACGCTCCGGAGACGCTCCTGTTGTTGGGAGCACGTCTGACACGGAGAATCTCCAGATGCATTCTTCACATGTGAAAGGAAAAATCCAGAAAATGTCCAGACCCAGTTGTCCAGGCATTCTCCAGAGCTTATGTCCGAAGGTGTCTGGACTCTCTCACCTGTTCTCTGGCGACAGCCTTGCTCAGGTGGGCAGCTCGTCTGCTGCAGGCCTCCTCTAACTCCTCCCACTCAGCACTCAGGTGGCAGCACCTGCAAAAACAGATGAGACGAATCTAAAGACAACGTCCTCACTGCTGCGTCACAGGATTCAAACTGGAGCTCTCATTGTTCCTTTCAGGGGGACGTTTATAGGACCAAAGACGAGCACCTCTGGAGCACTTCCTCTCCGTCTGATTGGCTGCTTTTGGCCAGACTCCGCCCTTTCTCCAGGACCTGGTTCAGGTGCTTTTGATGAGCGGTCACTTCAGCCTGTAGCTCCTGGATAAACACACACAGGCTTGGTATGAACAACAGCAGGTTTGTATCTGTTAATAAATGTGACACGTAGAAGTTAGTCACAAACCAGCCGTCAGTTCAATCATCGTCTAAATAAAGAAGTTTGGTACCTTGTGTTTCTGCATGAGGCTGACGGCTCCAGCCAGGGACTTGTCGTATCCTGTGGACCCGGAGGCAGGGAGATGTTCCGAGGTCCAGCTGAGCTCCAGGGCCACATCGTGATAGAAGCCAAACAGCAGCACCGAGGCCTCCAGCTGAGCCCGGCGCCGGGCCAGAGGCTTCTGGAGAGATTTGAATCTGCAGCAACGAGCTCGTTAAATCAACATCGTCTCCTTCAGGTTCCTACGTTTACAGTCAGTTGTGTTCCTGGTTCAACTTAATGTTGTCATGTTTTTTTGTTTAACATTTCTCTCTAACCACTGTTTAGTGTCTGATTCTACATGAATCCTAACTTTATTACTGACTGAGCTACCTTAGCTTGTAAAGCTAATAATGTAATGCTAACGTTAGATGAACCTTGGTCCTGACGACCACATCACACTTGGCTTGGTAAACACAGGAGAAAGCAGGTGGAGCTGATTATCTGAGCCGTGTGGGGCTGTAGCATCACGAGGGGCATCAGGTTTTCTATGGAGCCCTGCAGAACTTACAGAGTGAGGTAAGTGTCGGTCTCCTGGAGGATCCTGTGAGAGTCAAAGTGTTTGGTGGCGAGATGTTTGGCTCTACTGACGATGGAGTTGATCTTGTCTGCCAGCTCCTTGGCCTCCTGCTCCAGCTGCTGATGCTCCTTCACACACAACACAGCAGGGACTAACTTGACTTGTTGCACACCTTTCGTGGTTTGTGGAAAACACTTGTCACGACACAAATAGGGAAATATTTAAATAATTTAATGTTAAAAGGAAGGGACAGGTGTTATACTAGTGTCCTCACCTTTAGCAGCTGTCGACTGGAGCGCAGGTCGTGACCTGTGGCAGCGTTGTTCAGCATCCACTGGATGGCTTCTGTCTTCAGTTTGGCGTCCTGAGGAGGACGAACACAGAGCCGTCAACATTAACTCGAGAATCACACATCTCTCAATGCACGACTGGTTTGACAATAGGGAAACAAAGTTCTTAACCAACACAGACTTATTTTCACAAGCAGTTTCTTTAGTTGTCTATAGAATAATTCTGACAAGTGGTAACCAGTTAACTAATCTATTAACTGATGTGTTCACTGTCAAGAGTTCACTCAGTGCACTAACTGGTCTGATTTTTAGATTGTGTGTGAGTCAGTTGTTTACCTGAAGCAGCTCCATCAGCTGCTCCTGCTGTCCTGCCTGTCTCAGTTTGTCTCCTCTGTCCTCCATCTTGTCCTGTAGTCTCCTCCACCGGCTGCTAAGCTGAGTCGTCTTTCTGCTGATGCTCTGACTGTTGTAGTGCTCTTCAGCAAGCATCTCCTCTCCCAGCTGAACACAGAACAAAGTTAATGTCTTCTTGCTGTTCACATTCACGATCTAGCTGTTCCCACGGGAAATTAGATAAACTATTAACATGTGGTTTTCCTGGAGAATCACCGTTTACACACCTGAACCAGTTTGTCCAGCCAGACCTGATTCGCTTGCATCTCCTTCTCAGCTGCCTCGTGTCTCTTCAGCTTCCGGAGGACGTTGGTGGGGTCGCGGTAGGACTCGTCCTCAGCCACCTTAAACTTCTCTTCCATCCACAGCAGCAGCTCGTCGGCATCCCTCTGAAACTCCTGCAACACAAAAGAGAAGCTAGAAACCGGGAAACTTAACAGGCAGCCGTTTTTATTTCACTGCGAGATACAAGAGATGAACTTTATTCAATTTGTATTAATTTAATGAATTATTATTTATAATTTGCAGCAAATCTTTAAGGTTATTATGATAAATGTTTGCAGGAAATCTGTTGGAAAGTATGTGACCTATAATACACGTTTTAGATAATGGGGGTGATGAGGAAACGACAGCATGATCGTTACGAATGACTTTCTGAATACTGAATACTGATTTAATAATACCTGGTACTTCTTCGAGGCCAGCAGCAGACTCCTCCTCTGCCTGCTGCCGTCCTTCAGCCTCCTCTTGGCCCTTTGGATGCTCCTGCTCCTCTCCTTGATGCTGCAACGTCAACTCAGTCTTTTTAAAACAGAATTACATGACACACTTCATCAGTTAGTTACATTTGTTTGTTGAACACTTGACTAGAAATCCATGTTTCTGTCGAAAGACGTGAGATGAAGAGTTCTTCAGATACTCTGTGTTGCACTGAAGGAAGGTAAACGTGCTGATTGCATATGGGGGAACATTGGGTGTAAAGTGGGGAAGTAATATTGTAAAGAGTTTGGTCTGGACCTTGAGAATAGTGTTATTATTTAGTGCTCCTACTGAACAAAGGGTCAAACGTCCACATGTCTGGATGTTGACCTCCCTGTCTCTTACTGTTCAGCAGCATAGTGCGGTCGGTTGATGAGCTCCAGGCTGCGCTCACTGAAATGATCAATCCGTTGGTCCAAAGCCTTCAGGAGACCTTCCATCTCCTCCTGCCGGCCCAGCAGACTGTGGACACTGTCCACCGAGTCCTGCATCAATGACCACAGAGATACTTAGGACGTTACACCTTCAGGGTGGATGGACCATGGAACAGATCAAAGTGAAGCATCCTCACCCCGACGTCTTTGACCCTGAGCCGGGCTTCATGTCCGGACAACGCCGCCTCAATCCGGTCCCCCTCCTGGTTCAGCCTCTGGAACTCCACCCCCTGCTTCAAGCGCTCATTCCTACTGGTCCACAACCTATCCAGTTTGGACCAATCAGCAGTGAGATTGTCCAGGGTTTGCTGGATGTCAACACTACTCATCTTCCTCAGTGAAGAGCTCTGATGAAGAGAGTTCCCCAGCTTCTCCACGTCCATCAGCCTGAGACAAACAGGAGAATATCCAGCAGCTCATTGACACAGTAACAATTCAAACTGTTTAATGACTTTATGTTAACTTATATAATTTGATATAATAATGGACTCAGACTGGTCAGCTTCATCTTATGGAGGTCTTTGGATGCCAATAATGAAATTAAATAAAATAAAAACTATTTCTATTTGTGCACACAGAATGAAAAGGTTGCAGTGCTCCTGTTTCCCTAAATGGAAAAAGGTCGTCGGTGTTCAGAGCACGAACAATCAACATGAAATCACAAACAGGAATTTTGAAAGTAAATTTTAATTTGTGTCCTGGTATTTCAAACAAAAGAAAATTAACTGATGTGAAAAAGTAAATTTCACATTATTTCCCTTATGATACACAGAACAATATTTGTCAGAGGAAATTTTATTTTATTTCTGAAAGATTACGTTTGAACTTTCCATTTAATATTGGCATCTACAGACTTAGACAAAAAACTGATTCATGAGAGTTTTTAGATGCAGACGAGGAATAGAGACTGAAATACAGAAATCCATTCAGGCAGTAATGACCTGTGCTGTGTTTTATTTTGGCGGGGCCTCCTGACTGCTCCTCTTTACCTGCTCCTCTGATCCTCCATCTCCAGCCACAGCTCCCGATTGTGTTCCAGCAGAGCAACGGCCGAGGCCACGTCAGCAGCCGTCTCCTCCTGCAGGAGGCGCTCCTGCACGGAGCCAGCCCAGTGCTGCAGCTCTTTGGCCTGCTGCTGGAAGCCCTGCAGCCTGCGGGCCTCCTCCAGGAGGCGCTGTCTATCTGCAGCCTGATGCTTCACCTGAGAAACAACAGAGCTGATGATGACTGGACGGTTGACACGTGGGTTTTTCACTTCCTTCCACAGAGTTACACACTTTGCAACTTGTATTTCCCTTCATCCACATCATGAGATGCGTCACTGCTACACAATTACTCAGTTTGTGATGATGATTTGATCTCAAACCTGTTTGAGCAGAGACTCCAGACGCCGAACCTCCTCCATGATGGCTGCACTCTCCGCTGGACTGCAGTCCTGCTTCCTGTGTCACAGGAAATAAACACTGAGACACCGTTCACTGCTCCCCTCGCTGGGATCATGAAAATCACCATAAAAGTCGAAAAGACAACAAAAGTTGTTGTCGAATTTACAGAGTTCGTCACTATCACGGACCCAACAAACAGAAATCTAGAATGTAGGGATTATTAAACTGGATAATCTCTTAAACTAACAAGTCTAGAACTGCAAAGGTTCCACATAGAAAAAGTCTTGTTTCTAATCTTTCTACTACATCAAATGTTTACAGAGTTGATTTTTAATTCTTTACAACATAACACATTCTTCTTCTTGTTTTTCAGGAAAGGTCCTCCAGTGTTGTCAGACACGTACATCTTTGCAACGCTCTTCAGGTAGGAGATCTTGCCCTCCAGGGTCTGGATGTCTCTGAGCGCCTGAGCCTGGTTCTTCTCCTCGGCCGACAGCGTGAAGGAGCTGCAGCCCACGTCCACGACGTCGAGCCGGGTCAGCTGATCCTGCAGCAGAGCTTTGGCCTCATCGCAGCTCTGCAGAAAGGACTGGACATCTGCCGTACTCAGCAGCTCGTGTCCCTTCTCATCCTTCAGCTGTTGGATCCGATCCCACCTGAGGGCAACAACAGAATCAGGTCATCTACTCTCTGCGATGACTGACGTAGCTGGTTTTCCACTGTTTCGTACCTGTTGGAAACTTTCCTCTGCCTGGCCTGGATCTCTCTCTGTTTACTGTGTCGACTCTTCACCAGCTCCTCCGCCATTTGGATTATGTCATCCAACTGGCCACGCCCACTCATCAACTCAGTCAGGAAGTTCTAAAACCGGAAGTCAACGTCAATATTAGCAAAATGTCTGTTTGGAGCCAAGTAAATAAACTAATGGTCATTTTGTTCATGCATCGTGCTGGAAACCTCGTATTTGGCCTGAACGACTTCCAGGTTGTCAGAGTCGGTGCTGAAAGTGTTCAGGATGTTCTCCTTATCCTCCATCCACGACTCAAACTCCTGGCAGCTGTTGTAGAATCGATGCAGACGCAGCGTCTCCTCCAGACTTCTTGTCTTCGACTGAAACGCAAGACATCATAGTCTTTGTTTGTTAAATATTGCTGCCAAAGAGGTAATTACAGGACGCTGATGCATTGGAACCTGTTGGACTCAGTCCAAGTGGTTAAGGGTCGTGGCAGCGAGCAGCAGAGTACTTCCTTATTATCGGCCTCCATGTCCCTGATGTCCCTCTCTCACCTTCAGCAGGTTGTGTAGGGACATGTAGTCCTCGTCCAGTTGAGTCTGTGTGCTGTCCACAGTGTCTCTCTGGTACTGTGGGTCTGGAAGCCATGATGTCTGGATCTCTGTCGTGCTGCGACGCATGGAGCGGCTTCGCCTGGGGCGACTCGTCTTCCTGCCCGGGCTCACTGGGACGCCATTGGTGCTGACGGGCGTGGGGGGTGGAGGAGCCTGAACAGGAGGATGTTGTTAATGATCAAAATGGAAATATACAATATTTTGGTTGGTAGTAATTTCTCTGTGGCTTTATAAAGGACTTGTGCAGTTTATTATTTCACTGCATGTAATTCACAGTGAGTGATAATTAGATGTATTACTAATAGTTGTTAGTGCAGTGATTAGATGATTGATCTGATCCTACTGTGGCTGACAGCAGGCTGAGGTAGGTTCTGGGGATGAGCTGCTGGTTTCCTCTGCCGTCTCTGGCAAGAACTCTGTCTCCATCCGGCTCAATGCTCACAACGATTACAGTCTCATTACGATCCCATGGAAACTGGCCTGGATGGAAGACAACCGTCCGGTAATATATGTGACAGACAAGATTCTCCAACAGGTCAGATCCTGCTCTACTTGAAATGTTGAATGAGTCTCTGACCAGTGGAGTCCGAGGACAATGTGGACAGAGACACCTCCAGTGTGGATCACATGGTCCCACACACCTTGGAACAGTAATAACAGACGTGTCCTGTCCAGATCAAATCATCAGAGTATTAATATTGAATGGCTCTGCTGTACCTCTGCTGTATCTGAAGCGGACCTTGGCCTTGCTCTCCTCACTCTGCAGGGGGTGGCTCCTCCCTCCCTTCAGGCTTGGTGATGAAGCGGCGGTTCCTGGCTCCTCCTCCTCTTCAGATGAATCACTGTATTCCATCATTTTCCTCTGCTGAGGCTCCGCCTACACAGAGTGTGAGCACAGGGTGTCGAGGTGAAACGTGAAATACAGTAACACAGGAAACACACACCTTGATCTAGTCTCTTCACAGACTCTCTCCTGTCGGGTGTTTGAAGCAACTGAATCATTTCCTCTGACATTTTGCATTTTGCATCATCTGGCGTCTCTGACTTTTGGGTTGGACAGATTTTCTCTCTGCTTCATTTCTGCTGTGAACGTTTTATTGTCCATGAATGTATTTAAACGTGTTACAGGGAGTCCGACTCAGGTCATCTGAAGGTGAGTGAGCTGAACTGTAAAGAAGTGGAATCCAGTCTGACTGAACCCCCCCCCCCCCACACACACACACACACACTTCTACATGTCAGCAAACTAAGAGGCTGAACTTAAGATTTTCATTACATTTAAAAACCAAACCAGTCTGTGTGTAAACTGTTGATACTCTCAGATGTATAGAGCCACACGTAGGATCATGGACTTCATGATTTGAGCCTTCACTCACAGTCAGAGCTGTTAGCTGCGCAGCGCTCTTCGCCTGCTCTGACAGCCTCTTCATCTCGGAGGCGTAGGCCACCATCTCCTTCTCCAGGCGCAGGTGGCGCTGTAGCAGCGCCGCCGTGCTCGACTCATCCTTCCCTCGGTCTTCGCTGGTCAGCAGCGGTTTCCTGTCTCCCAACCACGAGTTGGCCTCTTCCACATCTGCAAAGTACTGAGCAGAAGAAACGTTTGTTAATCTGTCAAACTACAGAGGTCTGAGATAAGTCCCAATCAACCTAACCAAGCTTTAGGGACTTGACACTAGGAAGGTTTTGTGCAAACTATTATTATTATAACTATTATTATGATGTTATGTTAGTTGAGTATAGAGTTAGTCTTCTTTCTGTTGCTCTTCTTTCACCTGTTACAAAGCGTACACCTGGTTCACCTGTTTGATGGAAGCGGCAGCCTGCAGCCTGTTGCGGCGTCCCGTCACCTCGTCGGTCAGGTGGCTCCACTGCCTCTTCAGAGTCCTGGTCCACTTCTGGACGGCTCGCTGGTTGACCCGGTTCTGCTTGGACAGCTGGTCCTGACCTCGACCCAGAACTCCCTGGTACAGAGACTCCTGGGCCTGGATCTCCGCCTCCAGCACCTGAGACAATATAATAAAATGTGTTGAACTGACCAGAGGTTCCCATTTTAAATAGGTTATTCCCACTAATCAGTCATTTATACCAAGAAGGAATAACTTATCTGAAATTACTTTCTGAGGCTTTGCTCATTTTCTCTTGAGGAAATGTTAAATATTTAAAACAAGGCACAGAGAATCATGTGAAGTTGTGCGTCTCACCTTGTGATTGTGTTGAGCCAGCTGGATGTGGCTGAGGTCTCGTCCCAGTCCGGCCGTCTGAAGTCTCAACCAGCGCTCCCACAGCCACGCCTCCAGCTCCTCGCAGTCATGGAAGAACTCAAACAACCTCAACTGAGCCTCCAGCTGTTTCCTCCTGAGGAGACAAGTAGGTGGTTCCACACAGGAGCTACGTTCTTCCTGAATAAGCTTTTCATAAAAAGTGAAAGTGAAGAATACCTGTTGCTGCTGAGCGACACCAGAGACTTGTACTGAGTGTCGAGAGCTCTCACTCTGCTGTGAATCTGCTGACCGTCGCTCACTTTCCCCTGAAAGAGAGAGAGAGAGGTGAGCTCGTCCACCTCTTCCTCCAGCTGCAGCAGCAGGTGTGAGACCATCAGGACTGTACCAGAGCTGTGCTGCTGATGGCGGCGATGGTTTCACCCTGAGCCGAGATCTGAGCTTCTAGGAGATCCTGCTTCTGGAGGAGAGACTCCACCTCCGTCAGCTGCTTCCCCAGGTCAGAGGAACTGGCCTGGGACTGATGAGCAAGAAGAGGAAACTAAATACTGATCCTGTGCTGTAACATGTGTTTTTATTACTTACAGATCGTACAAAGGAGCAACACACATTTGAAATTCCAGCTGCAGTCTTAAAAACCAAAGCATATTCACCTGGAGTTCTTTCAACTCCTGGGAGACAAGTTCGATGTCTCGGAGGCAGCTGAGGGTTTCAACTACATTACCCAGAAGCCCCCTGTGCTCCTGCAGCTGCTGCAACAGCTCCTTCCACCGGTTACGAATGCTCTCCTCCCTTAGGAGCACAGGATATATACATATGGTAACGACCAGTTTGACAGACCAGCAGACCAACACAGGACTGTATCAGCAGCACTTAGGACCATTGTTCTTCTCTTATCCTGAACCTCCAACCTTTCACTGTTTCAAGTCAGATCATCTACAATGAATCAACATTTACTGGTTTCCAAGTTCTGAATATCACCTGTATACTGACTTTACTTTCACCACTGAACTCTGATCAGCTAATCTTTGAGTTCAAGTGATGACACCTGATTTTATTTCTCTTTCTGCAGTTCTCACTCATCTTTCACTTAAACCAGCTCCTCATCCTCACATACTCCTGATACCTGGCACCAGTCTCACCCCAGTGAACCTTCAGGTCCTCAGTCAACCCTGCACCTGATGGAGGACACAGGTGACTCACCGCCTGATGATCTGCTCCTTGCTGTGGTAGTTTCCTCTCTCAATGGTCTTGGCCATGTCTCTCAGGGCGGTGAAGCGTGGCTCTCTGGCCAGAGCGTCTGTGGCGAGGGCCTCCAGACGCCGGCCGGCTGCCTGCACCTCCTCCAGGGTGGAAAGAGCTCGGACGTCCTGCCTCCGGATGAGCCGCACCGTGTCCTCCAGGTACCCCTCTCTCAGAGCAGCCTGAGGACCAATACAAACACAGCACTGACTGAATTCTGGAATTCATCATCAGCATTTTTTAAATTGTCGATCCCACTATCTTATCTGCCACGACAAACATTACAATTTGCCTCTGAAAGGATCAATGTGCATTGTATTCGATCTTTTCTTTTAGTAGCATCTACCTTCCTCCCAAACTTCTGGGCGAGCTGCTCCAGGTTCTCCAGACGGAGCAGCGCCCCCTGCAGGGCACCTTCTCGCTCGTGTTCAGCTCTCTCCAACAAAACCCAACTCTTCTCTATGTCACGCAGTGTTTTACCTACACACACAGAAACACAATGTTAAGTAAGAAAATGTGTTATTTTGAAAGGACAAATCTCAGACTAATAACTAATTATGACCAAACTTCTCAGAAACATGAACACTCAGTGTGATGAGAACAACCTGAATAACCAGAAACCCTCTTGGACAAACATTTATTTAACAAGTGCTTAGATTGTTGAGTTTGGTCCATGTCCCATCTGCTAACATGGAGGAGGAAGGTTAATGACCTGTACTGCAGCCAGCCACCATCTTTATTTACAGACACTGCTGTGGCTAACAACAGATACGCCGCTCAGACAGTAACTGGTTTACCCTCTGGAGGATTATAGGACCGCTGGTTGTTGGCGGCCAGCTGCGTCTTCAGACTGAAGAGATGAGCCTCCATTGCCCCACGTTCCTTCAGAGACAAGGACACATCCAGAAGCACCAATAAGTCAAGACTCACATGACAATGACCAGAGAAAAGCATATTTAGTTAGTTTTTCCCTGAGAGAACGGGAACATGATGGAGTCTCACCTGGTACTTAGGAGGTTTCTCCACTGTCCTGTAGGTCTTGAAAGCCGCCACCAGCGCCTGCATCTCCTTCAGAGAGTTTGGGAATCGTCTGTCATTCAGCTGAACCACCTGCGGTTAGACAAGAAACCATGAGTTCATCCACACAGCGGCTGCACTTCCTTCCACTGGTGCTGGTTCTGTTACCTTGGTTTTGATCCAGTGCAGCAGATGTGAGACCATTCTCTCGTACCGCACCTTCATGTCATCCAGCTCCGTCAACATCCCGACAATCTGAGCAGACACATAGGAGCAAGTCGTCAGAGTTGTTCTTCAAAACGGACCTGATGCACCTCTGAACACAAAGAACCTAACGCTGCCATGGTTCTCGGTGTGATTCCCTGTGAGCGTTGTGCGACATGTTAAGATTTGGGCCAAGTCAGCCCACCAACCTGCGATGTCCGATTCCTCCTCTCACCCAACAAACCTTGTCCCTGTTGGGTTTCATACATGTTGAAGGCATCTCTCTGTAAACTGATTAATACAAATAAAACAGAGCAAAAGTACAAAATCTGAGTCTTGTGGATAAAACATAAGTTTTCTGAGCAGTGTTTTGTCATCAGACCTTTGTTGTATTTGTTAAAAGGATTACACAGTGTTGGGTTAGGGTTAGGGTTAGGGTTATTTCAACATGAATCTGAATTTCTCTGGAAATAATGATTTCACATGTTGATGAAAGATCTGTGGTGCAGATCTGGATAATGATCTGAATTTCATGACTATTCATTCACGGAACCATAACAAACAGCTGAGAAGCTTCATAACTACCAACATGTCGCTGTATCATGTACCAACGGTTTTATGAGAAGAATATATCCAGAGACATTCAGAAGCAGAGTAGTGATGCACTCTCCAAATGCCCTTCTATGTGTTTAGTGTTTTTCTCTGGACTCCGTGGTTCCTGTATTGAAACTGAAACAGAGCAACGGGACATGATGCTGAAGAGACGCAGAACAAACCTTGTGGTGGGATCGGGTGGATGACTCCCTCCTGTACTCCCTCTTCACCCACTGACCACTGAGACTTCCTCCCACTGACATGTTACCTCGACACTGTTCGGCTCCTGCTGCACTCGGTGTCACAAACACGTGACCCAGGTGGACATGGACACAGCTCTCGGTACAACCTCACTGTGAATCATCACTCTGCCACATACCTGTGCAGAGTATAGCCTGCCCCTAAAACACACCTGCTACACCTGCTCCCTCCAATTAAAGCTCTTAGAACCTCTAGCTCATCTGGAATGTTCCTGCACACATGTCCTGCTTCAGTCCAGATGCTAAAGACCCTTCCAGATGTGTAGACTGCACCTGGATCACCTGATGTCTCCAGTTTGAGCCTGAATTACTTTATTAAAACCCACAAACATTCCTACACCATGGCTGAAAACCACCTGATGTACTGGGAAAGACCCCACAGGCCATTTCCTGTCCTTTCCATGTTGGGGGTTTCAGCAGACACCTGGTGCAAACTGCATCTATCGATATAAACCATCATTACGTGACACCAGGTAAATCACTGGACCTCGGAATACCTGGTACATAAACATCAACAGCAAATATTCCAACCATCACAGCTGAACATTAGGAGGTCAGAGAGAGAAGTAAACTACCCTCAACTTTTTAAAAACATTAAAATCTCAATCTACATTTCCTGTGCAGGTACATCTACTATCAAACGTGCTTTTAATGCAGCAGAGCTTATAATTCACCAAACTACGAGCGGTGAGGCCACGTGGACAGAAGTCCTCCCTCATGGTTCAAGTTATATAAAATATGAGCATATTGAGACTCAAACACACAACAGAGCATTAGTGAACCAGCACCATGCTGCTCAGATAGAAAGACACTTTGAACAGTCCAGTTCCACGACAGCTGAAAACCTCTGATTATAAAACTGGAAGCTCCAAATGTAAATATGATTGAAATACCTCAGTACGATCAGAAACCTGCTCCACACCTAACCCTATGAAAAGACAAACTGCTCGCTGACCAAACCCACAGAGACAAACAAATAGAAACCAAGTGGCCTCTGAATCCAGAGATCAATCTAAGGTTGGTCTGTTTCCTCGTGTTGTCAGGGGCAACAGGAGCTGAACCCGACTCCGAGCTCGGACTTCCACAGTCCAGACCCGACCCGTCTCTTCTCCTCTGCCCGGGTCTCTGTTTCTGCTGCGTCTCAGTGCGAGTGTGTGTGATCTGATTAGCTTAGTGTCTGCAGCTCCGCCCCCTGACCTCACAGGATAGAGAGGTCAAGGCTGCACTGTCACCTCACCTGAATATTACTAAACTATCATCAATTTAAATAAGACTCTGCTGTAAGAAACGTGAGCTACATATCTTGTGTAATGTAAATATATTCTCTTCATTATTGACATTTGTATTACTGGTGTCTTTCTAGTTCCTCCTGATTGTCCTCAGCATCTCCTGCTCTCACATGAATATACAACTTTGCACAGCAGCTATTTCCTCTCTGGATTCTGTTATTAACTACATTCACCCAGCGTGATGTTGTAGTGTGAGTTCTGTGTGCTGCAGCTCTGCAGCTCTGCAGCTCTGTAGCTCTGCAGCTCTGCAGCTCGAGGCTGAGCTCCCACGAGTCCTGATTCTTATCTGACTGTAATCCCCGCCGCCTGATAGGCCGGCAGTGGTATCTGATGGATTAGAGAACGCCATGATGCTACAAACCAGCCAATGGTCAGAGAGGAGACTCATCTTCACTTATTCTAGAGGAGAAACTGTCTGTGGAGGAGATTTCAACCCAGACTGCTGCTACAGTACCAATAGCAGCCTGCAGAGGGCAGAGCAGTCCAAGGTTTGTACAAAGACAATAATGAATTTATAGAAAACCATTGAGCATCTTTAAGATATGACTGAGTTCCCACAGCAGAAAATATCTGACTAACTTTACATGGACAGCAATATTAAATTATTATTATTAACCCGATTAAGACAATAGTCTGGATAAGACATTATCATGTAAACAGCATGTTCTGATGATCTTATCCTGAATAAGGTCATTCTCAGAATGTGGAGTATTCTGATTTGAGTCTGATTATGTTGACATGTTTTAATCACATTATAAAGTCCTGAGTTTCCACTACAGGACCACACGTGACCTGAAGTGTAAAATATGAGCAGAATATTCTATCAGAAACTCATGTAACACCATAACCGAAATACTGTCTTATTCATGATAAGATCAATACATCAACTTAATCAAAATATTGGTCTTAGGTCATAATGTGTGATAGGATAGTGGATCAGTGGCGCCCCCATGTGGTGTTGCTTCAGACCTTCGCAAGTCTCTTCTGGATGGTCTGTCCCTGCTTCATCTTGGAGAAGTAGTGGTAGTACAGGGACACGTAGGTCATGATGGACTTCTCGTCAGGATGAGGGACCACCATGTCCTCCACCTCCAGCAGCTGCATGATCCCAAACTCCCGCTCCGCCAGAGAGAAGGCGTGCTCCAGGTTAGGGCAGGGGTCGTCGCCATGGAGACGGTGATAGTCGAAAAGGTCCGGCCTGGGGCGAGGAAAGAGAGAGATTGGGGGGGAAGAGTGTGAGTGTGTGTGTGTGTGTGTGTGTGTGTGTGTGTGTGTGTGTGTGTGTGTGTGTGTGTGTGTGTGTGTGTGTGCACGTGGGTTTTACCGGTGGGCATGGATGAGGGCGTTGAAGGCCAGTCCGTCCCTCCAGCTGGACGAGAAGTCCTGCACGTTGACTCCACCGTAGCCCGAAGTTTTCCTCTGGCACCAGATCAGCAGAGCCTCCTTCGCCGAGCGGTGAGCGACACTGCCGCCGCCCGCCTGGGGGGGGGGGGGGGGAGAGAAGAAGACAAAGGAGAAAGAAAGAAGGAAAGGAGGCAAGGACGTAAGAAAAGGAAATGTACAGAAAAGATCAAATGAGAAGACACAAGGGAGAAAAAGAATAAGAGGGAAAAGAGGTTAGGAAGAGAGAGGATGGAAACAGAGATTCAGAAGAGGGAGAGAGGATGGAAACAGAGAAGAAGGAAGAGAGGATGGAAACAGAGAAGAAGGGAGAGAGAGGATGGAAACAGAGAAGAAGGAAGAGAGGATGGAAACAGAGAAGAAGGGAGAGAGAGGATGGAAACAGAGAAGAAGGAAGAGAGAGGATGGAAACAGAGAAGAAGGAAGAGAGAGGATGGAAACAGAGAAGAAGGAAGAGAGGATGGAAACAGAGAAGAAGGGAGAGAGAGGATGGAAACAGAGAAGAAGGAAGAGAGAGGATGGAAACAGAGATTCAGAAGAGGGAGAGAGGACGGGTGGAGGTGGAGAACAGAAAACGAGATGAGACAGAAAGAGGAGAGGAGAGGCCATGAAACAAAGGAGAGAGGAGAGGAAGGAAGGAGGAGACGCTGTTAAGTTACAGGTTTCAATTTGTTCAAGTTGTGGAATAAAACGAAGACTCTACCTCGTCCAGGTTAATGGGTCCGATCTGGAACCTGAGGATGATGATCCACAGCAGACCCAGGATCAGCGTCCGGTCCCCGTCCACCACATTCTCTGGACCAATCAGATCCACCCGAATCTGACAGAGGAAATCGTTTAGTGATAGTGATAGTAGAGGGAAATGAAGAAGAAGTAGAAACAGAGGACAGGTTCCCATGCCACTGCAAAACTACTGCTGTTTCAGGATTGGAGCAGACACACATTGATTTCATGGACGGGTCAGTTACCCTGATTTCATGGACGGGTCAGTTACCCTGATTTCATGGACAGGTCTGTTACCCTGATTTCATGGACGGGTCAGTTACTCTGATTTCATGTACAGGTCAGTTACTCTGATTTCATGTACAGGTCAGTTACCCTGATTTCATGTACAGGTCAGTTACTCTGATTTCATGTACAGGTCAGTTACTCTGATTTCATGTACAGGTCAGTTACCCTGATTTCATGGACAGGTCTGTTACCCTGATTTCATGTACAGGTCAGTTACTCTGATTTCATGTACAGGTCAGTTACCCTGATTTCATGGACGGGTCAGTTACCCTGACTCCACGGACCGGTCAGTTACCCTGACTCCACGGACCGGTCAGTTACCCTGACTCCACGGACGGGTCAGTTACCCTGACTCCACGGACCGGTCAGTTACCCTGATTCCACGGACCGGTCAGTTACCCTGACTCCACGGACGGGTCAGTTACCCTGATTCCACGGTCAGTTACCCTGACTCCACGGACGGGTCAGTTACCCTGATTCCACGGACCGGTCAGTTACCCTGACTCCACGGACCGGTCAGTTGCCCTGACTCCACGGTCAGTTACCCTGACTCCACGGACGGGTCAGTTACCCTGATTCCACGGACCGGTCAGTTGCCCTGATTTCATGTACAGGTCAGTTACCCTGACTCCACGGACCGGTCAGTTGCCCTGACTCCACGGTCAGTTACCCTGACTCCACGGACGGGTCAGTTACCCTGATTCCACGGACCGGTCAGTTGCCCTGATTTCATGTACAGGTCAGTTACCCTGATTTCACGGACAGGTCAGTTACCCTGACTCCACGGACGGGTCAGTTACTCTGACTCCACGGACCGGTCAGTTGCCCTGACTCCACGGTCAGTTACCTTGGTCTTGAGGAAGTTGATGGCGATGCCGTTGTTCTCCAGGCAGTGGACCCTCAGGCTGCGTCGGCTGGGCGCAGGCAGCGTCTCTCTGGAGATCAGCTCCAGCAGTCGGATCAGAGCGACGCCGGCCTTCAGCTCCGTGTAGACGTCCGTCAGCTCCACGCGCTCCTGCAGGAGGTCAGGACAGGTTATGACTTCTCTGTCCGGTAGTTATGGTCCAATGAATATGCACGAAAACAAACAGCATGGCGATGTATTATAATAAATATAGTATTGAGCCGTACATCTATGAAGATAAATGTTTGGTTCACAAAGTAGAGATCGACACATCAACGCACACATATAACATCTGTTTTAAAGATTCACAGCAGATCAAGCACAAAGAAGTTAAATACAGGAGCTACTGCATTAATGTCCTGGTGCTTCTACCTGAGTAACGGATCTGATATTAATAGAACTGATCGATAGAAGCATCACGTTCTCTAATGTGTGATTCAGCACGTGTACAGTTGTGTGACAGGCAGGAGGTTCGGAGCCAAAAGGTTAACTTTCATTTTAACAACATGCGAGTGTTGGGTGCAGCTTCCCCCTGAAGTGTGTTACATCACGTCTCCGTCCAGTCGGGCTCAGGACATCCTGCTTATCTCCAGGTCAGGGGCCCCGTCCTCCCAGCATCTTAATGTGGACGCTCCTAACTTAGACTGTGAAGTGTTTGTTCCAGAGGAATTTACAGGTTATTAATCAAACCACCTCAGAACAAACGTCTGACGTCTCTAACACTCACACTTCCATCAGCACAAAGTCCTCCTGAATCCAGTTTCTAACTCAAGAGTCCTGAATCCAAAGCTCCTCCATCAGGCTTGATGTCGGACTGTTTCTGTTTCTGTTTCTTCCCCTTGTACTTGATTAGTCTGCAGATTTTTCTTCTGGATTACACAACATCAAAAATAACCTATTCTCTGGTTGCAGTTTCATTAGTGTGAAAATGAAAACCTACAGATGGCTGAACGTTGGAACTGACCGTCCTTCATTTGATGATTCCAGTTTGAATTGTTATGGACGTCTGTTAAGTGAACTGTCACATGTGGTCATTAAAATGATATTATGTTTTAGGATCATACTCATAAAAGTAAATAGAAGCTGTAAACCCTCCTGACCTCACTTTAAACATGTAGTTTATCATTCACTAACTTTCTGAATCTGTCAGTGTCCTCACAAACCGTATGAAGTCATCTGAAAGTCTTTTTGGCACTTTTACATTTTAATCATTTCACAAATGATTGAAATGCTTCAGTTCTCATGTGTCTCATGTTCTCTGACCTGAACAGAGTTGTTGTTGTTTACAAGATGCTGTTTGTGTAAACACAATCTGTTCAACTTAAAAATCTAACGAATTAAAACTGAAGCCAGGTTAACATAAGCTAACAAACACTGAGCTAACAAACAACAAGCTAACACACGCTAAGCTAACACTAACTAAGCTAACAAACCACAAGCTAACACACGCTAAGATAACAAACAAGAAGCTAACACTCACTAAGCTAACACACACTGAGCTAACACACACTGAGCTAACACACGCTAAGCTAACACACACTGAGCTAACACACACTGAGCTAACACACGCTAAGCTAACACTCACTGAGCTAACACACACTGAGCTAACACTCACTAAGCTAACAAACCACAAGCTAACACACACTAAGCTAACACACACTGAGCTAACACACGCTAAGCTAACACTCACTGAGCTAACACACACTGAGCTAACACTCACTCAGGTAGTGAAGCTAAAGTTGTTCGCTCACATTTGTGAAACTTTTTGATTTAACAAAGTTTCTCATCCAAACAAACGTTTGGGTTAGTTTATATAGATTATGTAGAAAACATGTCGCAGGTGATAGTGGAAGCGTCAGATTGTTTTATAATAATAATAATTTAGTTTAATTAAATAATGATCATTCAGTTTCCTTTCAGTGGTTTAATAATTTACACACTATTTATTTAAACACCTTAACTCGTTAATTGGTGCATTATTAAAATCAATATAAACAACTTATGAAAGTATTTTTATTAGTATTATGTAAAAAAGAACATTCTATTTAAAGTCCGACTGATTTATCCTAATTGTAATAACTGATTTATAACAACCGGCTCCTCCTGTGGACACACGTCAGGCTGCTGTTTATACA
Organism: Hippoglossus hippoglossus; assembly: GCF_009819705.1. NCBI lineage: Eukaryota > Metazoa > Chordata > Actinopteri > Pleuronectiformes > Pleuronectidae > Hippoglossus > Hippoglossus hippoglossus. The sequence continues at coordinate 690,952 of NC_047172.1, read as the reverse complement.
GAATTCGATTTTATTAGGAATTAGGAAGCTTTAGAGTTACACATTTATTGTTTTGTGTCTGAAAACAGTCAAATTTAGTCTGAATAATGTTTGTGTGTGTTGGTGTGTGTTGTGTGTGTGTTGGTGTGTGTTGGTGTGTGTTGAACTCCTCATCATGAACATCCTGTGATCTCAGTGTTCCACGAGGCCCCTGGGCTCAGATCAGCTCTGGGTCCTCAGCTGCATGAGAACACAACATCTGCATTCTTCACTCTGCCCTCCTGCAGGAACCCTGAGGAATTCTGGGAATGAGGATCAGCAGCCGGCCTCAGTGTTCAGCCAACAGCTGGCATCCAGTTATCAGACAATAACAACACATGCAATCGTGCTGGAGCTACAAGGACCGAGTGGAGTCTGTTCAGACTGAGCCTCAGGACATGAGTCAGAGCTGGAGACACAACAACTCACATTCTGAGCCTTCAGTAAAAGTACCAATAAAAACCCGTCAGCACCAGTTAAACTCCTGCATGTAAATAATAAAGGTTTATAATTAACTTAAAGATTATGCTTCAGTAGAGTTTCAGTGTTTGGTGTAAAGTTTGTCTCGTGAGCTGCTGCAGCTGAAGCAGGAAACCGAGCAGAGCTGAGTCACAGTCCCAGTAACAATGAGACTGAACTGGACAGACTGTCCAACCCTGAGGGACAGAGCTGAGCCACACAGAGCCCTCATCCATCCATCATCCATCATCCATCATCCATCCATCATCCATCCATAGATGGATAGATAGATAGCTTATTATATCTATGTAAAAATATCAATATAGTATAAATAATCTGCAGCTAAATGGATAATGAGTTGTAAAGACTGGGACATTCTTCTTCTACAGCTCTGGAAACAAAAGGATCAGTTCCCAGACGTTTCCTGTCTCACCCCGTTCTTAGAGAAAACGCTGTTCATCCACTTGGTGAAGGTTTTCTTCTGGACCGACATCCTCTGCTCCTGCAGCTCCCGGACCCGCCCCGCCCCGTCCTCCTCGCCCTCCATCCTGCAAACAGAGAGGACACTCCAACAGGATTCAAGAGACAGAACCTGCTTCATTCTGCAGACAAACACACGACGGCCACAAAGGACAGACGGCCCACGTGATCCCAGCTGGCTCTATGTGTGTCTCCTCGACAGAAACAATGACCTGATCAACACTGATCGATGGCTTCAGGTCCGTTGATGTGTGGAATAAAAACACACACGTTTGACCTGTTGGACACATGTTTCATGTCCTGATGCACAAAAGAGACATTTTCAATTTTGTGGTAGCTTTTTGGGGAATTAGAAAAAGTTCAATTTAGATTTTTCACAATGAAACAAGAAGAATTTTCAGACAAAAGCAAGAATGAGCAAATTCATTTATGAGTTGTCGAATTTAAACCCCAAAACTAACAATCACAGCCTCCAGATAAATGAACATGACACCAGCTGTTAAAATCTAATTCTCTTGTTTTTGTTACACACTTTAAACATTGTAATTTGTAACTAAAACTACTCAGATACATGTAATGCAGTGAAACTCCTGTCAGTACCTTCATTTGCATACATTATGTAAACAATATGCACAATCACACAGGACTAAGACACCACAGATAATACATCCTAACGACGGTCTGACCAAGTTCTGAAGAAGAAGAAGAAGAAGAAGAAGAAGAAGAAGAAGAAGAAGAAGAAGAAGAAGAAGAAGAAGGTGGAATCAATGAACACACACACACACACACGTTTTCTCACAGTACCTTCTCTTTTGTCTTTTTCAGCTCTAAAATTTCCAAAGTGGGACCTCCAAAGACGTGTTGGAAGAAATATTATTCTCTCTCTGATCCGACTGAAGAAAGAGTCTGATGTTAGAGTCTGAAGTTAGAGTCTGAAGTTAGAGTCTGATGTTAGAGTCTGATGTTAGAGTCTGATGTTAGGTTTAACCCTAACCCCACACGTCACATGTAGCGTTGTGTGTGTGAACTTTGAACATTGGATTTACAGCATGAGCAGGTTCACTTACCTGACAGCAGCAGAAACCTGCAGGGGTCAAAGTTCACACTCATGCTTGTGAGGATGTGTGTAAGAACACACACACACACACACACACACACACACACACACACACACACACACACACCCCAGTCAGGGTAAAGGGATGAACGGCTCATTAAATCAATCGAGATTCACTTTAAGATCCATGTGTGAACCAGTTGAAACCAGTTTGCATGAAGAGTGAATCTGTGCCTAAACTTTAAAGAAACAAATTAAAGCTCTAACGGTTTAAAAGTGAAGCAGCTTCACGATTTGTCTCAGTAAACAACCTGTTACAGAAAGTGACTCATGATGTTAAACACTGAGGAGGAATCTATTCAAGTGCAATGAACCGAACTCATTGAACAATGTGGATTAAACTATTGAACCCCAAGATTAAATTAATTTGAAATTAGTGAAAACTTCACATGTAGCTGAACCTCTGTAATAGAGTCTGGACATGTTGTGTAGTTGGTGTCTGTGAAGCAGCAGCAGCAGGTTGTTTCTGGACATGTTGTGTAGTTGGTGTCTGTGAAGCAGCAGCAGCAGGTTGTTTCTGGACATGTTGTGTAGTTGGTGTCTGTGAAGCAGCAGCAGCAGGTTGTTTCTGGACATGTTGTGTAGTTGGTGTTTGTGAAGCAGCAGCAGGTTGTTTCTGGACATGTTGTGTAGTTGGTGTCTGTGAAGCAGCAGCAGCAGGTTGTTTCTGGACATGTTGTGTAGTTGGTGTTTGTGAAGCAGCAGCAGCAGGTTGTTTCTGGACATGTTGTGTAGTTGGTGTTTGTGAAGCAGCAGCAGCAGGTTGTTTCTGGACATGTTGTGTAGTTGGTGTCTGTGAAGCAGCAGCAGCAGGTTGTTTCTGGACATGTTGTGTAGTTGGTGTTTGTGAAGCAGCAGCAGGTTGTTTCTGGACATGTTGTGTAGTTGGTGTCTGTGAAGCAGCAGCAGCAGGTTGTTTCTGGACATGTTGTGTAGTTGGTGTTTGTGAAGCAGCAGCAGCAGGTTGTTTCTGGACATGTTGTGTAGTTGGTGTCTGTGAAGCAGCAGCAGCAGGTTGTTTCTGGACATGTTGTGTAGTTGGTGTTTGTGGAGCAGCAGCAGCAGGTTGTTTCTGGACATGTTGTGTAGTTGGTGTTTGTGAAGCAGCAGCAGGTTGTTTCTGGACATGTTGTGTAGTTGGTGTTTGTGAAGCAGCAGCAGGTTGTTTCTGGACATGTTGTGTAGTTGGTGTCTGTGAAGCAGCAGCAGGTTGTTTCTGGACATGTTGTGTAGTTGGTGTTTGTGAAGCAGCAGCAGCAGGTTGTTTCTGGACATGTTGTGTAGTTGGTGTTTGTGAAGCAGCAGCAGGTTGTTTCTGAACATGTTGTGTAGTTGGTGTTTGTGAAGCAGCAGCAGCAGGTTGTTTCTGAACATGTTGTGTAGTTGGTGTCTGTGAAGCAGCAGCAGCAGGTTGTTTCTGGACATGTTGTGTAGTTGGTGTTTGTGAAGCAGCAGCAGCAGGTTGTTTCTGGACATGTTGTGTAGTTGGTGTTTGTGAAGCAGCAGCAGCAGGTTGTTTCTGGACATGTTGTGTAGTTGGTGTCTGTGAAGCAGCAGCAGCAGGTTGTTTCTGGACATGTTGTGTAGTTGGTGTTTGTGAAGCAGCAGCAGGTTGTTTCTGGACATGTTGTGTAGTTGGTGTTTGTGAAGCAGCAGCAGCAGGTTGTTTCTGGACATGTTGTGTAGTTGGTGTTTGTGAAGCAGCAGCAGCAGGTTGTTTCTGGACATGTTGTGTAGTTGGTGTTTGTGAAGCAGCAGCAGCAGGTTGTTTCTGAACATGTTGTGTAGTTGGTGTCTGTGAAGCAGCAGCAGGTTGTTTCTGGACATGTTGTGTAGTTGGTGTTTGTGAAGCAGCAGCAGGTTGTTTCTGAACATGTTGTGTAGTTGGTGTCTGTGAAGCAGCAGCAGGTTGTTTCTGGACATGTTGTGTAGTTGGTGTTTGTGAAGCAGCAGCAGCAGGTTGTTTCTGGACATGTTGTGTAGTTGGTGTTTGTGAAGCAGCAGCAGCAGGTTGTTTCTGGACATGTTGTGTAGTTGGTGTTTGTGAAGCAGCAGCAGCAGGTTGTTTCTGGACATGTTGTGTAGTTGGTGTTTGTGAAGCAGCAGCAGGTTGTTTCTGGACATGTTGTGTAGTTGGTGTTTGTGAAGCAGCAGCAGCAGGTTGTTTCTGGACATGTTGTGTAGTTAGTGTCTGTGAAGCAGCAGCAGGTTGTTTCTGGACATGTTGTGTAGTTGGTGTTTGTGAGGCAGCAGCAGCAGGTTGTTTCTGGACATGTTGTGTAGTTGGTGTTTGTGAAGCAGCAGCAGCAGGTTGTTTCTGGACATGTTGTGTAGTTGGTGTCTGTGAAGCAGCAGCAGCAGGTTGTTTCTGGACATGTTGTGTAGTTGGTGTCTGTGAAGCAGCAGCAGCAGGTTGTTTCTGGACATGTTGTGTAGTTGGTGTCTGTGAAGCAGCAGCAGCAGGTTGTTTCTGGACATGTTGTGTAGTTAGTGTTTGTGAAGCAGCAGCAGCAGGTTGTTTCTGGACATGTTGTGTAGTTGGTGTTTGTGAAGCAGCAGCAGCAGGTTGTTTCTGGACATGTTGTGTAGTTGGTGTTTGTGAAGCAGCAGCAGGTTGTTTCTGGACATGTTGTGTAGTTGGTGTTTGTGAAGCAGCAGCAGCAGGTTGTTTCTGGACATGTTGTGTAGTTAGTGTTTGTGAAGCAGCAGCAGCAGGTTGTCGGGTCCGACTCGTTCAAACAGGAACATGTGGGAACATCCAGGCGAGGGGCGGAGCCTGTAGAGCAGCAGGGGCGGAGCCTGTAGAGCAGCAGGGGCGGAGCCTGTAGAGCAGCAGGAGGCGGAGCCTGTAGAGCAGCAGGGGCGGAGCCTGTAGAGCAGCAGGAGGCCGGACATGACGTATAAACTCTGCTGTGGAAAGATCAGTGTTGTTGTTTACAGCTCATCCACACCGGCGTCGGCCCTCATCACCAGAAGATCTGGAACCTCCTCATGTTTCCAAGTGGACGTCTTCGTCTTCTACGTGTACGGCTCCTCTTCTTCATCCTGAGATGTTTGTGTTCTTCCAGTTTCACGTCCGTCACGTGTTAGAAACCTCATCAACACGTCCACTCGCTCACTGGGAACATGTGAGGAACATGTGAGGAACATGTGAGGAACATGTCTGTGGTTCAGTTCATGTATGAAAACAGTTTTAATGAGGGTGTGATGTTTTACAGTGTAGTGAAACAGTTTAAACAACAACAGTGTTGGTTCCTCTGGTTGATGCATCTGAAGCTGTTGTGTGTTTGTCCTCGTGCACGGACTCAGATGAAACCTCATCAGCACCAGCCGGTCACACGTCAGGTGTCCACATATTTTTGACCGTGTTACGTCCTATAAACTATTATAAAATCTGAATCATTCATTATTTTTGTTTATTATTTTCCTTTTTGCAAAAAGTAAAAACGTGAAACAAACTTCAGCTCCACGAGTGCACGTGTTGAATAAACTTTATTAGTCTCCAGCTCTGCTGACAGGATGAGCTACATCATCACAACAGAGTAACATCCAAACAGCAAGAATACAAAATAGTTTAAAATCACAAAAATAAAACCTTTCACCTTCACATGAATATGAGTTTGATCAAAACTAAAACCAAGAAATCCTCAGAGACAGCTGCTCTGTGGGGAAATGAACGTAGACCTCGAGCTTCTCTGTGTTTTAAAGGCACCGAGCAACTGTTGGACCCTCGAGGACGAACACGTCCTGTCATAGGAACAGAAGGTTCTGAAAGGCCGAGACCGGAAACATTAAAGCTCTGAAACACTCGGAGCTGACAGATATTAAAGGCTTTGTCTCGAGCAGAAACAAGGGGGCGCTCTTTCTGAATCATTGAGATGAGCAGGCACTGCTGGGGACGTGTGCAAATGTAGCTTTGAAATCTCAGGTGGATTCTTGAGACAAACTTTGGTCATCGATTAGGTGACGATATCCACAGAGTTCAAATCCGAGATGTGGGGACAGGATGAGATGACAGGAAACAAGAAGCTGCTCATCCTCAGTTAGAGACGTGACGAGCAGCCGTCTCCTCACTGGACGGCCCCGAGCGCAGCCGCTGACGCCTTGTGGATCAACATCAGCATATTTACAGTAGTTCATGTACAGTGTTTTTATACTTTATATATGAATGTACACATTTCCAGCTCCGTCCAGGGGTGTGACACCGTTTTATACTAGTGAGGAGTTTACAGGCATTTTAACGTCAAGGAAAACATTCCACCAATAAAATATCCTGACGTCAAAATCATGTCAACAATTTATGAAAATTCCTAAAAATAATAAAAAACTTTATCAAAACATAGAAACTTTCAAAAATGTGCGAACATTTCTAAAACAATAATGAGAGAAACTCTCAGAATAACTGGATGAGAAAATAAAAATCCTGAAACCTTCCTGAGTAGAACTTTAGTTTGAGATATTAGAGTCATTCGAATATGAAGGTTTCTCATTATGAAGACGTCTGGTGTTTGACACACAGATGAAAGGATTCATCACTGAACACATTCAAACGTGCTGTTGTCATGACAACAATAAACTTGTACTTTTAGTGTTAGTGTGGAAAACGCTGCGATCACGTGTCTCTGACGTCACAGGTCACATGGTTGAACCTGAGTCGTCCTGTTTTGATGTTTTGTTTTCGAAGGTTCTGAATGAGAATCAGATGTTTTCATTGGTCGAACCTCGCTGCTGCAGTTAAAGGCACATTCACACACTTTCATATAATCAGATTTACTGCAGCATCAACTCCTTTTAGTCATTTTGTGACAGGAAGTGGAAAAAGTTTCCTCCCCAGTCGACGTTAGAATTTCCAGAGTTGGAAATAAGACACGAAGGCAGCAGAGGATTCTACGGAGAGGAAGGTGTGCAGTCAGCAGAGGTCAGAGGTCACCGCTCTGCTCGTCTCTGCTGATGTTTACAATACGAGGAAACAGAAGCGAGCGGACACGTTTCAGGACGCCATCCGTCCCCGAGGGACGAGTTAACGACGAGCTGCAGCGGTCGCTGTGCTGTTAAAACAGGACGGACTGTGACCTTTGACCTCTGAGAATACCCTGGACCCAGCGTCCTGGACTGGAACTGCATCTGAACTCCATCGTCACGAGGAGGAGGCGCTAACTAACGGCTTCCTGCTGCAAAACACAAGGTCAGTCGGATTTACAACGAACGTAAAGACGACTCAGGGGGTTGAGATTAGCTGCAGGAGACGCGACCTCGCGACCTCGTGACCTCGTGACCTGAGTCTGACTCATTCTATAATCAAATAACTACATCTGAAAATAATCCTCACGTCCTCGACAACCCAAAGAAAAATCCAACTTTTTATGAGGTGATATTTTCATCTCAGTCTCTAAACCTCTGTTTATGTGGATGTGACTCTTTACTTTAGAGAATTAACCAGGATTCCTACATGAGCTCGATAATTCAAATATCTGCAGCCGTGACCCGGTGAAGCCGACATGAGACTCTGGACGATATGAAAACAATAAATCTTGGTCAACAGTGAAAAAGCAGCTTCGGCTGCAGATGTTTGACCTTCAGCTCAGGAGGACGTTTCCCTCGATGCTGTGGACGGGTCCGACTGATCATCGCTGCTCCTTTAACGTTCGTCTTGATCTACAGAGGAGGATTAGTGCCGCGTGAAATCAAACATCTAACTCAGCCTATTTTCAGAATCTGCATTTCTCACGTGGCCCTAATCCTCTTCTGGACGATCGGCGTCACAAGGTGGAGAAAAAGAATAATCGCGTTCCCCAGTTTACAGGAAACTCTAAAGTTAGGCATTTGGAAAATGGATTTGGCCTTCAGAATAAAAGCACAGAATTATTATCAATTCATATAACGCCATAGAGTTGTGTGGATACATATCTGTAGCAGATTTGATGCAACTTACATAGTCGTGTGGCTGTAGCCTGATATTAATCACCCAGATGTGAGAATATGAAGCAGGAAATATCACGATACACTGTTCTCTTTCACAATAAAAGTGTTGTTTGTTGCTTTAAAATAATTGACATATAAACTCTTACCAAAATAAAAGCAGGTTATTTGGACTCATAACTGATGAGATCATCTTAGCGTCGAGCTCCTCATTATAAAACACCTGAACTTTGACCGTTGACGCTCTGTAGCCGTCAGGCTGCTGATTGGTTCCCCCTCAGTCTGACCCCACCAGCAGCAGTTGACCTGCGGTGTTGTTTTACAGGTGGACTTCCTGTCAGTCAGTCTCTCCGGGGCTCGCTCGCCGCCCTGTTGGCGCTCTAGTCCTCGGTGTGGTTGTACAGGGCGTCTGCGGTGGGGTCTTTGCGGTGGGACGGGGGCATCAGGTGGTCGGGCAGATCGGAGGGCAGCTCGTAACCCTCCAGTTTGATCTTGATGAGGTGCTGGGCGAGGGCGAACTCCTCGTCGTCCAGCATCCCGTCGTGGTCGCAGTCGGCCAGCTTCCAGATCTTCCCGAGGACGGTGTTCGGCAGCCGCGAGTTCATCATCTCCTTCTTGGCGTTGACGCCGGTGATCTTGCCGTTGACAGGCATCAGCGTGTAGAAGATCTCGTCGTAGCGGTGTTTGTCGCGGCTCACGATCCAGTCCTCCGTGTCGGCCCCGGCGCTGATGCCCTCGCCGTAGCCTCGGCCGAAGGGTCCTTCCTGAGAGCCGTCGAAGGCGCCGCCTGACACCAAGGTCGGCGGCGCCTTGGACTCCTCCTCTCGGATCATCGTCATCAAACCAGCGATTTTTGAGGCCAACATCTTGTCCACCGACTCGATCAGCTTTATCTTCATGGATGGGAACTTGCTGAAGTCGTAGTGCTGCAGCATGTCCTGCAGGGGGCGACAGACACACAAAACGTAAGGTCACAATTAAATTCAACTTTTTTTTGTCAAAGCCTGAAGTTCCCGGTCGACTGTGAATCTGAGGCTCCACCCACCACACAACTCCGGAGTCTAGGAAAAAGACTTTGTGGAATTAAATAATCGTCTATATTAAGAAAAATAATCGAACCATAGAAAGAGAATTCATAGCAAAGAAGAAGAAAACAAATCGTTTTCAAATGTCCCTGCAGTTCTGTCTGACCTCTGACAGCTGCAGGTGGACGCAGTGTGTGTGTGTGTGTGTGTGTGTGTCTGTACACATCTCACCAGGGAGTCGACAAGCACATCCTCTCTCGCCAAAAAGTGAGTAAATACAATTAATGCTAGGGAATGACACACACACACACACACACACACACACACACACACACACACACACACACACACACACACACACACACACACACACACACACACACACACACACACACACACACACACACACACACACACACACACAGGCCTGAGACACCAGCTGCAAACTGTGTGTTTTTGTGTTGGGTCACTCTGTCCCTGCTGCCTTCAAACATCTGTCTGACACCAGTAAACATCTGGATCCCGTCGTCTCGGGGTCACAGGTCGTTCTCAGACTGTTACACGATGACACACGTGATGTAATCTCTACAAGATGAAGCATCTTAAGCTCCTCCTGCAGCCACACATGGTGATGAAGTGGTTTTTATGTGTAGAAAAAACTAAGTTTAACAATGTGTTGACTCTGACTGCGTCGTCCCTCTGGATATTACCCATGATCCTCTGCTTCCTGACCCTGAAGAGCTGCAGCTGTAACAAATCCACCAAACTCTGTTCAGAATTCTTCATGTTTCAAAGTTTCCTGCTGAATGTTGGAGATAAACTCTGGTTTTTAATAACTTCTGAGTCTTTTGAACTGATCTCAGTTCAGCTTCACTCTTCACCTGGAGCTGGTTGTGACAGTTGAAGCTGACTCTCAGTCAGTTCTTCTCACAGGAGATGGAACCCACTCAGCAGAGTCACAGAGAACAGACGTTCAGGGAGAGAAGGAGGAAACTTTCTGATGTTCACACTAAACATCAGACTCACTCTCATCCAGCTGCTGCTTTCAGGTAAAGAAGTTGAAGTGTTGATTTAAAATCTCAGCTCAGGCCTTTATTCAATGAGAAGTTTGTAATAAACATATAAATCACAAGTCTCACGGTGTCGTGCGGCTCTGACGTCACTTTACGTGACTGCGTGTTTCTTCGTACCTGCATCTTGGTGACGTTGGGGAAGTCTCCGGGGCTGATGTGATGCTCCCTCTGCAGGATGGTGTAGATCTCCGGCAGCCTCATGATCAACTCCTCCTTCTTCTTCTCTCGTCCAAACAGAGATGGCATCTCCTTCTTCAGGTAGCTGATGATGTAAGCGTGCACCTGCAACGTAAACAAAGAAAAAAGGGAAATGATTGAGAGGAAATGACCCCACGGGCCGTTGAAGCGCCGCTGACATCAGCGACCTCTCATTGTTTTCTAACAACTCATCAGATATAATATCAAGTTCAAAAGCACAGTTTCAGTCGAGCAGAAAGTGAAACAGCGCTTCCTGTTTCATCGGTTTACAGAACAAACTAAATATTGTTCCTCTCTGGGTTCGAGGGAAAAAGGAATAAGAGAGAAAAGGATTTACTTAGTTCCTGCTACGTTTATAAAAGAGCCGCAGATGAGATTTAATTGAATTATCTCAGACTGAGAGAAACGTGTTTTCTCTCGTTCTAAAGCAAATGAAATGTGAAGTCTGGGTGACTAAAGAAACAGAAAAACAGGAGACTGAATGGGTCGGAGGGGAAACTACGCCACAGCTGATTGATGGACTCAGACCAGCAGGAGGAGGAAGGAATGCAGGAGACCCTGTAATCCTTCACACCGACACATTGCATTATTATTAGAGGTGGAAGGAAGGAAAGGAGGGAGTGAGGTCACTGAATTACATCAGAGTCATTTATCAAAAGTCAGGAGAAGAAGGAAGAACCAAAATAAACTGTCAGGGAGCAGGTCAGCATGAGAATAGGTACAAAAACAGGTGATAAGGAAGCGATGGGCCAACAGATCGTGTGTGTTCCCGACCCGGAGGAATCAGCAGATCGGACACGTGACCGATCCGAGTTCAGAGGTTTAGCTCTCAGGTACATTACACAAAAAAACAACTGAGACGCAGCTACATAGCTGAGATCGCCCCCTAGCGACATGCGTAATGAAGTGACTGTAACAGGGACAGAATCAATACTTACATCTTTGTGCTAAGCTAGGCTAACGTGGACAAGCAGAGAACAAACTAGCATCTTTAAATTCACATGTAAAAACTCTCATCATTATATTTATATTATTCTATATTTATAGATATATGTAACAATTGTGGCAACAAATGAGTAAAATTGTGTCTTTATTGGACTCAGAGGTTTAAACTGAGATTCATTTTAAAACATCAGACGACATTTAATAGGAGAAACCTGAGAGCGATCACATTCCCGACTCCTTCTGTCCGAGACTAACAAACATTCCAATGTTTTCCCAAAATTCCAGGGTTCCTGAAGGCGTCGGCGATAACGCCAAACACAACATGTCACTTCCTGTCTCACCTTGGCCAGACGAGCTCTCTTAATGAGGTCGTTGAGTTTACGGAGGGCAGCGTTCCTCGGGAGACTCTGGATGTCCTTGAACAGGTCCTGAGACTCCGCCTCGAAGAGACGCCTGGGACAGGAGGGGAGGACAGGAGGGGAGGACAGGAGGGTGAGTGACTGACTGAGTGAGTGAGTGAGTGAGTGACTGAGTGAGTGAGTGAGTGATTTGCTCTCTGACCTGTTCTCAGTGTTCTGCAGTGGTTTGCCCCAGAAGGAACCAAGATAAACTCTCACCACCTCTGGAGTATTAATCACCTTCCCCAGTGACCACATGAGGGCGCCGTACACTCGCATCAGCTGCTGGGTGTCCACCTGAGCACACAGGTGAGGAGGAGGAGGAGTCAGACTGAGACAGGTGAGCAGCAGCTGTTTTCAAAGGGATGAGGTCCTACCTGGTCGGCCTTGTTCAGGACCACTCGGATCTTGTCGTCTTGGCCCTTGAAGGCTTTGATGGCCTCGGAGAATTCGTCAGAAATGTCCAGTTTGTGGGCATCGAACAGCAGGATGATGCGGTCCACCCGCTCGCCGAACCAACGCAGGACCTCCGCAAAGTCGTAACCTGAGGACGGACACACAGACAGAGGGAGCAACGCCTCGTTTAGAATCCAGCTCAGGATGATCTTCCACATTCAGCCTCTGAAGATTCATCTGAGACATTTAGAAGCTTCAGGTTCTAGGTCCTGACCTCAGGCTCAGAGCTAAATCTGGTTACAGTCACATTATGGGGACTTGTCTTCTTTATGGGGACAAAACGTAAATCATTAAATATTAAAGTGAGGACACTTTTAAGGTTTGGGTCAAATTTCGGTTTTGGTTAGGTAAGTAGTAACTATGGTTACGGTTAGAGTAAGTGAGTCCATGTCCTCTGAAGTCATAGAGACACAGCTCTGTGTGTGTGTGTGTGTGTGTGTGTGTGTGTGTGTGTGTGTGTGTGTGTGTGTGTGTGTGTGTGTGTGTGTGTGTGTGTGTGTGTGTGTGTGTGTGTGTGTGTGTGTGTGTGTAAATTGATCTGTGGACATCTGGGTGTGGCTCCTCGGCCCTGATCTGGAAAACTGCTCTGACAGAAGCAACAGAGAGAGACTCAGGTTTCTATCTGTACTGAATTCTATTACTTCTGTATTCTATTACTTCTGTATTCTATTACTTCTGTATTCTATTACTTTCACACAGAATCAGTTTAAATCAGGAAATACCTAAAAGGTGTCGTTAGGTCAGGAAGTTGCACTTTCAAAGTAAAATGTTCCTGCTGTAATTATCTGACACCGACAGTCACTATTACTTTGATTATTAGATTTTATATAGAGAATGTTTAATTATTTAGAATGATTTAAAATACTGCTCACACATTAATAATAGTTTTATTACTGATTATGAGAATTTAATTATTAATTGTTTAACGTCAGCTGTACACACACACACACAAACCCGGAGCTGACGTAGTCCACAAACTGAACACACACAGAAACACCTTCAGTAAACAGCCTGCATCAGATGAGTCTTCATCAACCCTTCATCTAAAGTCCATTATAGAGAGAGCGTCCTCTACAGGCTGTGTGTGTGTGTGTGTGTGTGTGTGTGTGTGTGTGTGTGTGTGTGTGAGGCAGTTCACCTCCTGCATCACATTTCGAACCCTAACCCTCAGTATTTAACCTAAAGACACTGCTGTGCACAATCACAACATTACCACAGGGCCCCACACGTCTGACTGTTTGTGGACACAACACACAAACACACACTAACCCTAACCCACACAGTTGTGTCTCCATGACTTCAGGGGACATTACTTTGACTTAGATCGATGACCTGGAGACTTTAACCTTAACCATAGACACTTCTTACCTAAACCTAATCCGAACCTTAAAACTTTAACCAATGATTCTTTTCATTATCAAATAATCTGATAAATATGTGTCCTCTTTCAAACACCAGAGAACTTCTTCAGTTGTGCAAAATATTGATGTAGTTTATGACTAAAGTGATTATTTGATTACAATAACAAATATTTGCAGATCAATAATCTGAATTATCGATCAATCGCTGCAGCTTTAAAACAGAATAAAGCTTTGTCACAGTTTCATCAGCCCTGACTCATCCGTTCATGAATAAATGATGTGCGACAACGTCCGATGGTGACAAGAGGAAGAACACCTGCCCCCCCCCCCCCCACACACACACACACACACACACACACACACACACACACACACACACACACACACACACACACACACACACACACACACACAGTCTCAGGTTCCACCTGCAGGTTCAGGTGTTCGTCCCAGCAGACATGACGACGCTCTGCGTGTCAGTCGGAGAGAGAAAACACTTCTGTGCTTCCATCACACGACGACTTCTCACTTCACGTGATCCGCTTCCTGTCGAAAGGGAAATGCCTTCAGACCAACAGCAGCACTTCCTCTGCCCTGCCCTCACGTGATGCTTTTATGCCCCAGAACAAAAATAATATTCCCACAGTTCAACAGAGAGAATGTGAGAGAAAACGAGTGTGGACGGACGAGACGTTCTCTGCTTTGATTCACAGAGTTTGTGTGTCGGTGCTGGACTGCGCTGACCCCACGAGGTCCAGGTAGCGTCACACACACGGCACAGAGTCCGAAAGAACGCCACCGACATGAGGAGTGAATCCTTCTCCTTGATACCTCGAATGAGGAGGTCACGGTTCACTGGTTCACTGGTTCACTGGTTCGTTTGTTCGTCAGTGGGATTGAACAGAAACAGATTTCCATGAAAGGATGGGTGGTGGGTCAAGAGAGAGCTCAATAAAGACGTTGACATGCTTGAGAGGAGGCAGGAGGATGAACGTCCACCTAACGGAGGTGGAGTCAGGACCTAGTTAGCCTAGCTTAGCATGCTACTGCTAGCCTGTTGCAGTCACCTCTGAAGCTCATTGATTAGCATGACGCATGCAGGTGTCAACCCACAGGGACGTCCTTGTGTTCAGCGCCATCTTGGTTTGTTGAAACCTGAAGTAACCATATTTGGAGGAGCGGGGGTGGAGCCTGACTGAGAGCTGCAGGACACGCCCACCTGTCACCTGCACCCATTGAACAGTGGTAGGTGTCAATCACACTGTGGAATCCACCCCCCAATGCTTGAGGTCTCGATTTGGTGCTTAAAATTAATTTGATTTATATACCTCTTATTTTTATTCATTTGTTTTTTGCCATGCATTTTGTGAAGCACTTTGTAACATTGTTTAGATCAGTGCTACACAAATAAAGTTATTATTATTATTATTATTACTATTATTAGATTACGGTGCTTTATGGTCTGTTTGACTCTAAATTATAATAATTTACTAAATGAACATCAGATGTTTGAAGGAGACTTGAAACTAGAGACTGAGACAGAAACTCTTTATTACTGACGTTATAAAGTGAGAAGTAGAGTCACTTTCTATAGACTTCTATAGAAACTACCAGGGGAGTCGCCCCCTGCTGGTCACTACACAGAAGACAGGTTTTATGCACTTCCACGTTCACCTTCCTGTCTCTGAGTCTTTGTCCATCTTTATAAACTGTCTGTGGATGTATCACTGGTGGGGTCACTGAGTTCATTTGACTGGATCTGAGGTGATGAAGCAGACCAGTGACACCAGAGGACAGAGCCAGTGAAGGAAGGGAGGGAGGACTGGCTGAAAGCCCAGTCAGGCACGCTGACGGTCGGACTGAAGAATTTGAGTAAGGCTCAAATCCAACGGTGAGTCATTGAAACAGAGAGCTTTAAATCCCCAGAAGAAGCCGAATGAGAGAAGAGACCAAACTGAAACAAAGTGCTGCTCGGGTCTGATCGAGTCCCGGCGACGAAGACAAGCTGCTGAGAGGGAAGCGTCCGGGACAACCGGACTCTCAACATGTTGCCTCTCATCACACATTTAGGAAAAGAAACCACAGAGAGTTTCTGTGGATGTTCTCACAATGTCAAGCTTTTTTTTACTCAATAATAAAATAAAAGGCTGCGAAATGTTAAAACTACATCAACTCTAATGATCAGAGTTTCCCTGCAGACGCTGGCGTTAGGCCTCGCCCTCTGATGAACAGACTGGCAGCAGATCAGCCTGAACCGAGCAGGCAAACAGTGACTCCACCCTGTCGTCAGGCTGCAGCTCTGCCGAACATGCGACAACACGCACAAGCGACGCACAAAGAGCAACACAACACTTACCTTCTGTCTGACTATGGTGTGTTCTCAGGATTCTCAGAATAGAGTGAGTGAGCTTGAACCAAACAACACAGATCCACAAAAACAACCAATCCAGTGCTTGGTTTTCTGATCCATTTGATTAGTTCTCTCTGTGACATTCTGTGAGTTGTGTACTCACAGAGTTGTGTACTCACAGAGTTGTGTTCCTGTCACAGAGTTGTGTTCCTGTCACATGCACATGCCCATAGTTTCATGGTGTGATCTGTAACACCGGTGCCATCACAGGTTTATTACCTGGTGGGAAAATGTCCACACGCGGGTTCACATGCCTGAAATCTGTTTAAATCCCCAATCAAACACGTGTGTGTTTCAAAACAGCTGCAGCACATGTATGTGTGTGTATGTGTGTGTGCGTGTGTGTGTGTGTGTGTGTGTGTGTGTGTGTGTGTGAGTGTATCAGTTTTAGAGCAGTAGCTGTGATCTCACTGATCCATCAGTGTCTGTGTGGTGAAGTTCAATCTGTCAGTGATGCTGCTGATGTCAGCCTGTGTGTGTGTGTGTGTGTGTGTGTGTGTGTGTGTGTGTGTGTGTGTGTGTGTGTGTGTGTGTGTGTGTGTGTGTGTGTGTGTGCGTGTGTGTGTGTGCGTGTGGTCACTGTTGGCCTGTTGAACGTCGTCAGGAGGAATTCAGCCTCAGCTGAGCAGCTAAGTGTTTCCAGATGGAGGGAACGCCCCGCTGCCGCTTCCTGTGGCGCCCTGTACCTCCCTCTAATCCCTCTCCCTCTCCCCCTCCGCCCTCCCTCCCTCCCTCCACCCTGCCCCCCCCCCCTCCACCCGTCCAGCTGAGGTCTTTAACGGCTGCCGTCATCCAGGCTGACTCAATCCAAGAGCAACAGGGACGGATGAATCTTGTCTCTTCACTTGTGTTCATGTTGTTCAGATCTGTGTGAGTGCAGATAGAGCAGGAAGTGGGACTCGATCACGCGTGGGAACACCAGGTGTGAACTCGGAGCTGAACATGTGATCAGATCAACAATGAACGTTAACGGAGACGTCCTCTTTTCAGCCTCTGTCTCAAACACTTGGTTTTAGCTCCTGTCTCTTTAAGGCCCGCCTCCTGATAAAGCCCAGTCTGCTCTGATTGGCCAGCTGCTCCACGCTGCTCTCGCTTTACCTTTGTCAGGGGGCGTGTCTGACTAGCCGCTTGCCGTGTGTTGACATGACATCATGCTTCAGTGTTTTCTCCCTTTACCAGACTTAGGACTTTTTTACTTTGGAGAGCTTTTACTTTGGAGAACTTTTACTTTGGAGAACTTTTACTTTGGAGAACTTTTACTTTGGAGAACTTTTACTTTAACAAAAAGTAACAGGCTGTCGAGTCGTCTGTGCAGTTTCTATATTGTCTTTTAGCTCAGGTTGAACAGACACTGAAAACAAGTTATTACCTGAAGTTATGATGCTGAACTTAAAACACATTATTAAAGACTTCCTGTGTAGTTAATGCAGGACTTCAGCTCCACAGTCACGTGCAGCACCTGTTACTCTGGATTAAGTTCGACCGTGAAACATCCCGACAGTTGTTCCTGTTCGGATGTTTTCTGTCAGTTTCCCTGGTTTCAGATCTGCATTTGTCAAAAAACTGAGAGTTTCAGTTGATTCATCATCAGACAAAACAAGAAGTGAAACCAAAAAGAAGAAGATCTCTCAGTCTGAAGCCTGAAAACCCTGGTAGATCCTCTCCAGAGGTGGATCTCAGGGTTCATCCTCTGAGGAGCAGAAATAGAATCAGGAGAAGAAAACCTGCGACATCACTGGTGTCAAGAGACATTTTAACAAGAAAAGACAAGTCAGCCCAAAGTCTGAGTGTGGCTGAACAGACTCGTTTTCAAATCTCTGCTGAAACCAGCACATCGTCTACATTCAGAGACGTCATCCTCTCCTGTCCCTTCATGTCCTCTCCTGTCCCTCCATGTCCTCTCATGTCCCTCTCCTGTCCCTCCATGTCCTCTCATGTCCCTCTCCTGTCCCTCCATGTCCTCTGACATGCTTGTCTCCTGCTGTCTCAGCTCCGGCTGCATGTGCTGACGGTTCAAACAGCTCAGGACGGCCGTGGTGTGTTCTGCTACTGGAGTCGAGCTCATAGCATCCAGTAGCTTTAGCAGCTAATAGCTATGTCGTGTGTGTGTGTCTGTGTGTCTGTGTGTGTGTGTGTGTGTGTGTGTGTGTGTGTGTGTGTGTGTGTGTGGGGGGGGGGGACGTGGTGGCCTCTGACCTGTAATTAGACTCAATTTTGAGTGATGAGTGAACGACTGCTCTGATACAATATGAGGAAGTGAAAGAATCTCAAGGACTATTACACAACACAGGATGATGACTTAGTCATCTACACACACACACACGCACAAACACACACACACACACACACACACACTCAAAGTCAACAAACCGAGACGATCTGTTTCATTCATGTGTGTGTGTGTGTGTGTGTGTGTGTGTGTGTGTGTGTGTGTGTGTGTGTGTGTGTGTGTGTGTGTGTGTGTGTGTGTGTGTGTGTGTGTGTGTGTGTGTGTCACTATAAAGCCCACGGCTCCTACCTCTGCTGATTCGCTGCTTCTCTCCTGACAGGATACCAGGAGTGTCGATGATGCTGATGCTCTGAAGAACCTGATTGGGCATCTGAGAGCAGATGAACCTGAAACACACACAGCGAGTATAAATATAATAAAATATAGAAACTTGAATTTGCAGTAGCATCCTATACTTGTTGTTTTCTCCAGTCGTTAACCCTGACAGGTTCTGTGGACGCCCACCGGCACCGAGTTAATTTTGGCCGACAGACGACAGCAGATATAAATCTCCTTGGCGTGTCCGAGCTTTAGTGGCAGCGGGAAAAAACAAAACCAGCGCTCTGACACGTGGTGACGCACACACACTTCCCCCTGGAAACAATAACTTATTGTGGAAAGTTCCTCCACTGCACCAACAGGGACGAACTGGGATTCCTGGTGAGAGGAATGCCTCGGGGGGGGGGGGGGGGGGGGGGGGGGGGGGGGGCGCACACAGTTTGAGTGTCAACTATTTCTCTACTTCCTCTTAGAAATATTTCTGGACAGAGGAAATAGGTTTGGACAACAGTGTTTTTAGCTAAATTTAAACCCCTGATTTGAACTCTGACAGCCGACTGTGTGTGTGTGTGTGTGTGTGTGTGTGTGTGTGTGTGTGTGTGTGTGTGTGTGTGTGTGTGTGTGTGTGTGTGTGTGTGTGTGTGTGTGTGAGTGAATTAGTAAGATTTTATTGATGACATGATCAATTCTGCTTATTGGTGCAATTCTACATAAATTCCCATAACGTCTCAGTCAGAAAAACCTTGAATGAATGAACCAATGAGCTCATAGGGGTGTTAACGATTCTCCAGATGAACAGTTTGAGTTCACACCTTGATTTCAGTTTAGTTTGGATGTGTTCGAACGAGAGGGTGAACGACGTTCAAACCTCTCGTGTGCAGGGAGTCACATGGTGCAAGCAACCCTCTAAATTACAGCCAGTAAAATCCTCCCTTGTTCTAGTCACTCACATCGACAGTGAATCTTTACAGCACATGACGCGGCAGCTGAGCGTCTGGTGATCGGTGATATCAAACTCTAACACGACGAGGACAGAGAGCGACCCTTTATCTGAAGGGAACAGGTCCTTTGTGATGAGCTCTGAACCCGACGGAGAGTCTTCATGTACATTAGTGTTGTGGAGGAAGCAGCTTCTGGAGCGGCTCTGCTGGTCGAGCAGCCGTGGACCCGTCAGCGCAGATTTAACGTTCACTGACATGAATCATGAAACAGTTGAATTCACAGCTGACGAGAGATTGAACCTAATGACCTCTGATTCAAATGGATTCACTGTTAACTCTTTATATTCTAATGTAATTTATATCAATGACCATAACTGATCATATGACACCATATGTGTGTGTGTGTGTGTGTGTGTGTGTGTGTGTGTGTGTGTGTGTGTGTGTGTGTGTGTGTGTGTGTGTGTGTGTTTACCTGTTAAGGAAGGAGTTTCCGAACGCGTTGAGTTTCCTGAAGGGTTTTTTGGGGTCGACCACCAGGGCGTTGCCAGGGATGACACCTTCATTCTCGCCGTACATCACAGCGATGAAGCCGTCGGTGGTCGGCTCCGGACCGATCCTCATTCCCGGGAAGTCCTGCTCCAACAGGTACCTGGGGGGAGCGGCACAGACACGACAAAGGTTTGTTGATCTCATGTCATTTATTCAGAAATGTTTTTTGTCAGTGTGACCCAAGCAGCCCCATTTCCTCTGAGAGGGACCTGCTGGCTCAGACAGTCCGAGGATCTGTTCCTCTGAAGCCACGTTGGAAATACAGAATTGAATTCCTGTCCTTTCATCTTAACGTCGACCTCGTCAACCTCTCACACGCTTTTCCTTGTTGAAGAAAAGTGAGAAAGGAAGGAAGAGATGGAAAATGGCTGCAGAGTGTCTGTCCTCTGGCTTCCTGCTGTCAAAGTCCTGACAGATCCACATGGACGTCAAAGAGAGAACAAGCCACAGATGGAAAACTACCAGAGACAATGAACTGTTTAGTTTAGTCATCATCAGTCGTCATGTTTTCACTGAGCTGCTGATGCAGGAGGATTTTCACTGGGATGGAGAGTTTCTGTTATCAGCTGCGGTTTGGGATGTGATCAGCGACCGGCCCGACTGTGATCATCCAGGTCGGGAGTTAACACCAGAAAACTCCTGGGATCACTTCTCCTGCAGCAACACTCTGCATGGTCTGAAACACGTTCTCATGCTAACAGGTCAATGACCTTCTGACGCAGTAAAGGGAGGAGGAGCTGACGCTGGAACTCCACCTCCAACAACCTTCAGGGAAAGGAGCAGGAAACTTCTTCTACAACATGTCAGTCGCTCAAACTCATCATCGTCCACACGCAGAAAACACCTCAACACCAAATATCAATTATCGACAGCTTCACACCTGATCCATAAACCACATGTTTCCACCCGTCTTCTGAGTGGACCAATCAGAGAGCACGCAGCGGCCTCTTTGTGGAGCCGCTCATTGGACCACCTTCAACTCCACTGCTTTCACTTTAGTCAGAGAAGAAGAAGAAATTTGTCAAGTATGCACTTTACTGGCAATCTGTTCCCATGATTCATAGCATTCCTCGGGGCAGGGTGGGGCCTCAGCAGTGGCACACACACACACACACACACACACACACACACACACACACACACACACACACACACACACACACACACACACACACACACACACACACACACACACACACACACACACACACACACACACACACGGGGGATTACAGATGTTTAGGCTTCACAGAAGGTCACACACAACCTTCATTTGACCTCAGTAATAATAAACTCCAGCAGAAGTGGTTGCGTCAGACTTCAGTCTGCAGGTCGCAGCTTGTCTCTGCTGTCGTGGATCCAGGTGGAAACTCATGACTCTGCGTCGCACCGGCTGTAACCGTGTTCTGATGGTGCAGCGCCCGACACTCTCGTCTGTAGTTTCTGTTCTTGTGAAGCTTGTGTAACGTGAACTGACTTCACACCCAGTTACCATCAGTCAGAAATGAACCGGTTCATGTCAAACAAGCCGCTGCACCTGCAGCTGCTTCCCACTAATCATCTAAAGGACCTTGGTTCTCTCCTCATCACTGTCAGTGATCTGTCAGTATCTGTTCTCCTCTAGTTTCATCCTATGAACGCAGACACACACACACACAAAAATGTGTGTGTGTGTTGCTGTGTACTGTTCTCTGCACCCCACAGAGGGGGGGGGGGGGGGGGGGGGGGGGGGGGGGGGGGGTTTGATCAGCTCTGTGACTCGTGACGACGTGCCAGCCTCCAGGCAGAAAACAGGACTTCAGCTGAGCTCATGAGTCCGACAGTTTGTAGAAAGACACAGAACTATGAGGAGCTTCAAGGTGGATGTTCCTGTTTTTAACTTTATGAACAGGCAGGTTTTAAATAAAAGATCTGATATCGAGTGACACGCTTCTCTTGGACTTTCTCTGTTGATTGGAAATGTTTGTTGTCTTTGTGTCTCATGCATGAGGTTGTCTCCACCAATCGGTGCAGCTCTCCCAGACTCATGAGGTCACAGTGACCTTTCACCACGGACCTTTTAAGAAATACCCTCAAAGAAAAATGTGAAATATCATGATCAGGAGGCCAAAAACACAACGTTTTGTGAGGTCACAATGACCTTGACCCTTGACCTTTAACATCTAATCGGTTCATCCTTGAGTCCAAGTGAATGTTTGTTCCACATTTAAAGAAATTCCCTCGAGGTGTTCTTGAGATTTCTCGTCCACAACAATGCGACGGACAGACAAACCGAAAACCAAAAGTTGAATTTACTATTTCCAGAGACTTTTCTGATAAAAGTGACTAAAAGATGTGTTTGTTCATTAATTTGTAATAAACACTGAATTCACTGAGGCACAGAAATTATACATGAACTGTGGCTACGGCCATTTACTATCACACCACAGACAGCTGGTCATATGGTTCGGAGAGATAAGGCAGCAGGGTTCCGGGTTGGACATTTGTTCACGGTGGACGCCCTGAGAAGCCGTCGGCCATGTTGGCTCTAAACATATGTGCATCAAGCTGTAGGATCCATGCACAGGTTGAGTATTGCTCGTGTAAGTTTGTGTCTTTGTTCGTGGAGCAAACTCTCTTCTGTTGTTTTAGCAAAGAAACCAAACCTCAGCTCTGACGTCTCCGTCCTGAACAAGATCAGTTACCCATGATCCACAGCAGCTTCCACAGCGCCACGCAAGCCTCTGTGCAAACTACAGTACCCATGAGCCTCAGCTGATGCCGGAGCTGTGAACTTCACAAACATTATGACAACATACACGTGAGTCCCAGTAGATTTCCACAGCAGTGACCTGAGCCTGTCTGGAGCCGGTTCAATGAGTCTTCAGCTGCAGCTCACACACGAGCAGGTGGATGAAAACATCAGCCACACTGTAAATACTGTGAAGACCGGAGACACTTTCATTTACTGAGGGAACGTGAGCAGTTAACCTGAGCTGCCGACCACTGAGTCTTTTAGTCACATGTCCTGATGTTTGTCTGTTGCTCACATCGCTGCCACAACACAAGGAGAAGGGACGTCACAAGGAGAAGGGACGTCACAAGGAGAAGGGACGTCACAAGGAGAAGGGACGTCACAAGGAGAAGGGACGTCACAAGGAGAAGGGACGTCACAAGGAGAAGGGACGTCACAAGGACCCAGAGGAATCAACAACTCACCGTTTTCCTAAATGCAGATTTGGTGGATTTAATGAGCCGATTTCACAAGAAGACTGGACTCATCTAGACGGAGCTTTGACACTTTGATTTTCTTATCCATAAGTGGAAGAGCCTTAATTAGGCACATTGTATGATATTTGGTATAAAGTTCCACCAAATACAGTGTAGGCGGTGAGCACTGATCAAACAGCTGATGGAGGTGAGTTGATAACTGTGGTGTAACTAACAAACTATACACAGTGTAAAACTACTGATAATATGGAAATGAACTACAAGGATGTAAATACATATTGGAATTCTGACAATAATGACTTTGATTTTGCTGTAAATTTCATATCCACAAACTTCAACTTGTTTGTGCTCGAGCTTAAAGATCATTCCAAGACCCTTAAGTTCAGTCTCTAATGAGAAATAGTGTGAGAATTAAATTTCCTTTTTCTCATCTAATTTTGTTCTTTTCTTCTGTTCTTATTATCTTTGACATACTTTCTGTTATTCATTTATCTTTGCTCCTGCTAAAGATCATTTCATGTATGAGTGTATTTGCGGTGACTGTAAATGAGCCAGAGTTACTTCAACAGGCTCATTCCATCTAAAGTGTCTTGTTGTAGTTTATAACTATAGAATCATTAGAGACAGTTTCAGTCTTATTCCTCAAATCCTCCATCTTTTCCTGGTCAGGTGAACAGAGAGAACGAACCAAGAACAGCATTTAAAATATAACTTTTCCTAAACTCAGATTGGTTTTGATGGATTAAACATCAGCCGATCTCAACATCAGACCCAACACATCCGTTTGACATGTGGCTGGAAGTTCGTCCACTTCAGGAAACTCGTCTAGAGGCGAGAGAGTGTTGAATGGTGCGGTTTGTAAATGAGGTCTGGTGTAACAGCGGGTAACGCTGCTTTCTGTTTAACGCACGGTGGGGCTCGTACCTGATGAAGGTGGTCTTCCCGGTGGAGTACTGTCCCACCAGCAGCACCATGGGTTTGCTCTGGAAGTCTGCGGCCTCCAGGGCCGGGGAGTGGAAGTCATGGAAGAGGTAGGTCTCCTCCAGCGGCAGCAGCTTCCTGGTGTAGAGGCTCTGCAGCCCCTCGGTCACCGTCTGGTACATCTCTCCCTCCCGGCTCCGGCCCTGCTCCTGCTTCACCCAGCTGAACATCCGGCTGCTCCTCTGCTGCTCCTCTGCTCCTCCTCTGCTCCTGCTCCGCTGCTCCTGCTCCGCTGGTTCCTCCGCTGGTTCCTCCGCTGCTCCTCCGCTGAACCTCGGTGCCTCCTCCGGTTCTTTCTGCGGGACTCGACCTTCAGACTGAGGAGAGTGCACGAGTGCGCGCGTATGGAGCCGAGAAAACACTGCCTCCTCTGTGCGTGTGTGTGTTTGACCGCTGCTGGTGAGTGTACCTGAGGGCACCGCCCCTGTGACGCAGCACGGACACACACACACACACACACACACATCTATCTCAGTGAGGAAACTCATTTGCATAATGGTAGAACCTAACCCGAACCTAAACTTTATTCTAACTTTATTCTAACTTGAACCTAATATGTGAACTTAACCAGGACCAGGTCACGACTAACCTTAACCTTAACTTACCCACCTCTGACCTCTGACCTTAACCAGGACCCGGTCACGACTAACCTTAACCTTAACTTACCCACCTCTGACCTCTGACCTTAACCAGGACCCGGTCACGACTAACCCTAACCTTAACCTACCCACATTAGATCATTTCCTGTGTGGAGCTGGAATCTAAACCTGTTTATACCAAACACAACATGTAACAGGTTTTAGTCTCATCTAGTTAATTATTAATTATTAACAAATTAAAATATCAAACTAAGGCTGCGAGCAGCACGGTGTGGGCCGAGAACCTGCGATATCGGGACCTGATGCGTTTTGTGCATATGGGGAAGGATAAACACGTCACTTCCTGCATCAGCACTGGACCACGCCCACTAATTATTATGACCCGTATTCATTTCCTGTGTTATTTCATGCATGACTGTTTCTTTGCAATATCTTTGAAATAAATGTATTTTATCATTTAATATTCTAAGTATTCATTAAATATCTTTTGCACATGTAAAGTAAAAAAAAAAATCCTGTTTCATGGCGAATCAGTAGGTGGCGCTATGACCCTGAGTTAACATTGACATATGGATCTGTTCAGGCCTGGACTCTGGTCATGTGATCATGTCAGCTGTATATTGTAAACCAGCCAGGAGCAGTGCATCAAAGTATAAAACATGTCACTTCCGGTCGCCAGCAGGTGGCGCTGTGACAATGAGTCAATATTGACACATGGATCTGTTCAGGCCGCCATTGTGATCGTGTGAATGAGTTCTGAGAATGATTGGACAATGCGGAGGAGTTATAATAAATCCCTCTTTTTTGGCGAAACCATCAAACTTAGACGCCACGCCACGGTCACACCATGTGACGAAAGCTCACAGTTTGAGTTAGTTCCGATCTCCGAGGAGTCGAGATGACACTCAGTGAATTTGAAGTTGATCTGATGAAAGCTGTAGGAGGAGTTTGTTAAAATACACGACGTGTAAAACGGCCAAAATGGGCACAAAATTCTAAATGGCCGACTTCCTGTTGCTTAAATGAAATTGGTGCCAGGGACTTTATTTTCCCGTCCGGTCATGATACACGCGTGTCCCGACTTCCGTGACGATGGGTTAAACCAGACAGAATTGCTGCGTCTTAGGGGGCGCTGTTGAGCCATTTTGCCACGCCCATTTCCGATCACTCCAGAACAGGTCGGTTTTCCAGCCTCGGGTCCGAATCAACGCTTAATTAGTGAGAAATCTGAGCTCAGGATTTGATTCCAACACGTTGAGTTCAAAGAATCTGTCTTTGTTCTGTTTGTCTTTTTAAAATCAGTGTAGCTGCAGGCTCCTGACACCACCACCATCCTGTAGCGCCCCCTGGTGGATGCAGCCTGACAGTACACCACACACACACTAAACTCAGTGAATGAATATAGGGTTTGTTTCTGAAAGTGTTGCATCATTAAGTCTAACTGTAATAAATGTAATAAATAAAAAGGTAAAATACTTCATGATACAACCATTTGTTCATATGACAAACTAAACGAGACCAAGGGCAAATACATGTTATATTGAGATGATCACAGTCTTGATATGTCAGTGATTAGCAAGGACATCGATATTTAGGCCTTTTTAATTTCAAACAGTCATATTAAATGATATATATATATATATATAAGTATTTTAGACCATGTAAAATGCCCAATACTTTAACGATGCACTTTTTATAATTATACTATATTATCCTTCTAAGTTCTTACTCTTAAAAGCTTTTTAAAGATACAGCTGTTATTATCTGTAGCATCTGAATCGTGTCTAGAAATGTTTGTTTCAAGGATAAATGTAATATATATATATATATGTAATATATAATATGTTTACATATCCATACGTACATGTGATTAAATGTGTGTAATAATATTTTAGTAATATTGTGGTGAGGTTTGAAAATGACAAGTTGGACTTTGAGTTCAGCTTTATACACACACACACACACACACACACAATAAACAGTCTGTGTGTCAATAAATCTTTAATTGATTTATTATCTTGGAGCATTAAAAGGTGTCCGGTTGCCAGGTTGTGTTAAATCCTCCTCCTGCACGACTCAAAAGGATTAAATGGTTCCAGAATAATGAGTCTGTCAATAATCCCTTTATTGATGATGCTGGTTATTGATTATTATAATAATCTGATTTAATATAAAGAATAAGTGGGTGATTATAACTTGTGATCACAGTTTATAGATCTGATGGTTAGAGTTTCCTGTAACAGATGAGAGCTGAAGATCAGAATCTGTGGCTCAGTGGACCCAAGGTCAGTCTTTGGTCTGAGCCTCCAGGCCCTGTTTGTCGACAGGTTCAGGTTCTGGGCCCCTGAAATCTGGACTTCCAGAAGTTGGGGTCCTGACATCGGGACTTCCAGAGGTTCTGACATCAGGACTTCCAGAGGTTCTGACATCAGGACTTCCAGAAGTTGGGGTTCTGACATCAGGACTTCCAGAAGTTGGGGTCCTGACATCAGGACTTCCAGAGGTTCTGACATCAGGACTTCCAGAAGTTGGGGTCCAGACATCAGGACTTCCAGAGGTTCTGACATCAGGACTTCCAGAAGTTGGGGTCCTGACATCAGGACTTCCAGAGGTTCTGACATCAGGACTTCCAGAAGTTGGGGTCCTGACATCAGGACTTCCAGAGGTTCTGACATCAGGACTTCCAGAAGTTGGGGTCCTGACATCAGGACTTCCAGAGGTTCTGACATCAGGACTTCCAGAAGTTGGGGTCCAGACATCAGGACTTCCAGAGGTTCTGACATCAGGACTTCCAGAAGTTGGGGTCCTGACATCAGGACTTCCAGAGGTTCTGACATCAGGACTTCCAGAAGTTGGGGTCCAGACATCAGGACTTCCAGAGGTTCTGACATCAGGTTCTTCCAGAAGTTGGGGTTCTGACATCAGGACTTCCAGAGGTCCAGACATCAGGACTTCCAGAAGATGGGGTCCAGACATCAGGACTTCCAGAAGATGGGGTCCAGACATCAGGACTTCCAGAAGATGGGGTCCAGACATCAGGACTTCCAGAAGTTGGGGTTCTGACATCAGGACTTCCAGAAGTTGGGGTTCTGACATCAGGACTTCCAGAAGTTGGGGTTCTGCGCCATCCTTCTCTGGAAGTTGTCGTACCACCGGAGGACGCAGCTGGACGGGATGAAGGTCTCGGTTCGGTTCGGAGTCATCTGCTCCTGCGACACAGCGAAGGAGGAGCAGAAGTTGTAGAGACTGTCCAGCATCTTCTGGGTGAACTGGAGGAAGGAGTCCACGGAGGACACGGCGGCGCTGGACACCGGGATCTCCTGAGCCAGCTGCTCCAGAGGCTCCACCGACACCCCGACCTGAGCCACGGAGGGGGCCGCGGAGGAGGCGGCCCCGGTGCCGAAGGGCTGCGGCCCGGAGCCGCGCTCCCCGGGCTTCAGGCCCGAGATCTTGAAGATGGCGCTGGGCTTGTCGTTGGTGATGAAGCCGAGCAGCTGCCACACCGGGCCGCCGCCCCCCGGGTCCGGGAAGGAGAAGTAGACGGCGCCGCCCGTCCCGGCGGGGAACGGCACGGTGCCCAGCATGAAGACCACCACGTGGTTCACGTTGTCAAAGTCCGGCAGGTTGAACACGAACTTGTCCGGAGCGACCTGCAGCGCGTCGGTCTGCACCAGCCGCCCCGCCACCAGACAGCCGAACATCCTGGAGCTCAGCCGGGGCACCGACTTCACCGGGTCCGCTCACAGGCGCAGCAGCAGCGGATCCCTCTGACAGAGAGGGACGGAGGAGGAGGACCGGAAGAAACTTCCAGAACCGACCGACATGTTGGATCCGCAGCTGCTGCTCGACCATCGACTGAGCGGCCTGAGGATTTAACCCTTAGTTGGACTGACAGGCAAATGTGTGTCCGCTGTGCAGAGAACACACACAACACAACTCAATACACACAACACACACAATACAACACGACACACAATACACACAATACACACAACACACACAATACACACAATACACACAATACACACAATACACACAACACACACAATACAACACGACACACAATACACACAATACACACAATACACACAATACACACAACACACACAATACAACACTACACACAACACACACAATACAACACGACACACAATACACACAATACACACAACACACACAATACAACACGACACACAATACACACAATACAACACAATACACACAACACAACACAATACACACAACACACACAATACAACACGACACACAATACACACAATACACACAATACAACACGACACACAATACACACAATACACACAACACACACAATACAACACGACACACAATACACACAATACACACAATACAACACGATACACACAATACACACAATACAACACGACACACAATACACACAACACACATAATACAACACGATACACACAACACACAACACAATACACACAATACAACACGATACACACAACACACACAACACAACACACACAACACACACAATACAACACAATACAACACGATACACACAACACACACAACACAACACAACACACACAACACAACTCAATACACACAACACACACAATACAACACGATACACACAACACACAACACACAATACAACACAATACACACAACACACAATACAACACAACACACACAACACACAATACAACACGACCCACACAACACACACTGTATTATGTTGTTATTATAAATCTCAGTAGAAATGTTTCATATTTTTACTCGTATTTCTTTTTAGGATTTCTCTTTTTCTCAACTATTAAAGTATCAAATATCGAATTACTTTAAAATTCATATATAGTTTGTTAAATTAATTCACAAAGACGCTTATTGAAGCCTATTTAAAAGTTGTTTTATGGTTTTTATGTGGTCACTGATGAATGAGTTCTGCCTGAGACTAAACCCAAGGTAAAACACTGTTGACGATGATTCGACAATTGATTTTGTATCAGCAGCTCTACAGTTAGTGGGAGAAATACCGGAAGTCAGATATTAACAAACAAACTTTCAAAAGTTCAAGATTTAGTGTAACAACTGTCATACAAATATGTTTAAATATAAAACGATGTAATATTATTTGTATTAATATAATAAATTGTTATCACACATTTGATTTTTAAAACTGAACCAGAGTCAGTTATTTTTAATTCTGAGGTTTACAAAAAGCTCTAACAGTTATTATCATGTTGTAAATCGTGTTTTCAAACACGATAACTAACCCTTTGTTTATTTGTCTTCATGTTTGTTCATTAAACTAACACATTTCTCTTGTATTTTCATGGTGTAAGCTTTAATACTGAGAAGCAGTAAAGAACATTCATATTTAATATTTGACAGAACATTCGTACATTCGAATTCGTAGAGCTCTCAAAAATAAAACGCAGATGTGGGGTTTTATTGTGAAGAAGGAGCCGGTGACCGGATGTGCGCTCTGTGTGTTCACGCTGACTTGACGCTGGACTCGGATCAGGAAACATTATCAGCGTCAACATAAAGTGAGAGAAACTTTTCTACCGGACCCTTTAGGTGCGGACACCTTCCGGTTCCGACCTGCGACTCCACTGGGTCAACGCCCGCGTTCTGATCCGAGTCTGAGGCTCGAACCCCGGCCGGTAGCTGAGCGGGGTAGCGCCCGGACGGTAGACACACAGTCCGCCAACTGGAGGACAGGAGGAGGAGGAGGAGGTGAAGAAGGAGAAGAAGCAGGAGAAGGAGGTCTGTAGTTTGTGGATTTGGTGTCTTTGGTGTCTCTCTGGTGTGTCTCTGGTGTGTGTCTGGTGTGTCTCTGGTGTGTCTCTGGTGTCTCTGGGGTGTCTCTGGTGTGTCTCTGGTGTGTCTCTGGTGTCTCTGGTGTGTCTCTGGTGTCTCTGGTGTGTTTCTGGTGTTTCTCTGGTGTGTCTTGTGTGTCTTGTGTGTCTCTGGTGTCTCTGGTGTGTCTCTGGTGTCTCTGGTGTGTCTCTGGTGTCTCTGGTGTGTTTCTGGTGTGTCTCTGGTGTCTCTGGTGTTTCTCTGGTGTGTTTCTGGTGTGTCTCTGGTGTGTCTCTGGTGTCTCTGGTGTTTCTCTGTGGTGTCTCTGGTGTGTCTGGTGTGTCTCTGGTGTGTCTCTGGTGTGTCCCTGGTGTGTCCCTGGTATGTCTCTGGTGTGTCTCTGGTGTGTCTCTGGTGTCTCTGGTGTTTCTCTGTGGTGTCTCTGGTGTGTCCCTGGTGTGTCTCTGGTGTGTCCCTGGTGTGTCCCTGGTATGTCTCTGGTGTGTCCCTGGTGTGTCCCTGGTATGTCTCTGGTGTGTCTCTGGTGTGTCTGGTGTGTCTCTGGTGTGTCCCTGGTGTGTCCCTGGTGTGTCTCTGGTGTGTCTCTGGTGTGTCTCTGGTGTTTCTCTGGTGTGTCTCTGTGGTGTCTCTCTGGTGTGTCTCTGGTGTCTCTGGTGTGTCTCTGGTATGTCTCTGGTGTCTCTGGTGTGTCTCTGGTATGTCTCTGGTGTTTCTCTGGACCAATTATCAATATTATTATTGTCAATACAAATTCAAACTGAGCAGAAACATGAGGTTTGTGACGATGATGATGAAGATGATGATGATGAAGAAGGGTTCTTTATTCAAACATCATGAAGTCGATCATCAAGCAGTGAACTGAAGCTCACGAGGCCAAACTATTAATCCACGAATCGGGGGAAATCGTCGGCAGAGTAATTGATAAAACAGATTTATTGATTAGCTTCTCTGAGAGAAATTAATGTGCAAATCATCAGTTTGCTGCTTTTCTTTCTCTCCAGCCACATCAACCATATTCAGGTTGGTATTTATATTTCATAGAACGAACCACTAACAGAGAGACAGATCTTCAGATTAATGTTCGACTGGTTATTCTTTAAAAACAGGTTGTTATGATGCAGTAGATTAATCTGTTAATGCTCTGCAGGAAAGTGTTCCTCTGTTATTGTGAGTTGTGTGTGAGTTGTGTGTGAGTTGTGTGTGAGCTGTGTGTGAGCTGTGTGTGAGCTGTGTGTGAGTTGTGTGTGAGCTGTGTGTGAGCTGTGTGTGAGTTGTGTGTGAGCTGTGTGTGAGTTGTGTGTGAGTTGTGTGTGAGCTGTGTGTGAGTTGTGTGTGAGCTGTGTGTGAGTTGTGTGTGAGCTGTGTGTGAGTTGTGTGTGAGTTGTGTGTGAGTTGTGTGTGAGCTGTGTGTGAGTTGTGTGTGAGTTGTGTGTGAGCTGTGTGTGAGTTGTGTGTGAGTTGTGTGTGAGCTGTGTGTGAGCTGTGTGTGAGCTGTGTGTGAGCTGTGTGTGAGTTGTGTGTGAGCTGTGTGTGAGTTGTGTGTGAGCTGTGTGTGAGTTGTGTGTGAGCTGTGTGTGAGTTGTGTGTGAGCTGTGTGTGAGTTGTGTGTGATCTGTGTGTGAGCTGTGTGTGAGCTGTGTGTGAGCTGTGTGTGAGTTGTGTGTGAGCTGTGTGTGAGTTGTGTGTGAGCTGTGTGTGAGTTGTGTGTGAGTTGTGTGTGAGCTGTGTGTGAGTTGTGTGTGAGCTGTGTGTGAGTTGTGTGTGAGCTGTGTGTGAGCTGTGTGTGAGCTGTGTGTGAGTTGTGTGTGAGTTGTGCGTGAGTTGTGCGTGAGCTGTGCGAGAGCTGTGTGTGAGTTGTGTGTGAGCTGTGTGTGAGTTGTGTGTGAGCTGTGTGTGAGCTGTGTGTGTGAGTTGTGTGTGAGCTGTGTGTGAGTTGTGCGTGAGCTGTGTGAGAGCTGTGTGAGAGCTGTGTGTGAGCTGTGTGTGAGTTGTGTGTGAGTTGTGTGTGAGCTGTGTGTGAGCTGTGTGTTAATGGAGGACGCAGTGGGCTCTTGAATAATGTATGAGCTGCTCTCAGATATTCTCTCAGCGTCTCTTCTTTCCTTTGCTGTCGTTCCGGTCCCGTCTGCTGAGTCGGCACGAAACAAAGGCCCGACGCTTCGGTCCAAGAACACACAGACACGTCTCTCCGGTCACGTGTGTTCGCCGCTTGTCCTCCGTGTCAGGTCTTTACCACAGAAACTCCCCAACGTGAGCGTGGCTGTCCTCATTGGCTCCCGAACGCAGCACGGTGTTTTTGGTGATGTCACCGGGGCCTGAACCAATGACCGGCACTGAGCTCGCTGCTGTTCCCACGTGTTTGAGGGATCCAGACCCAGTTCTTCACGTTTAGACCTCAGGCTTCTGTTTGCTTCTTGAGGAGGAGGAGTGAGGATTTGTCTCGTCCGAGTATCAAACCACCGAGACGCCACTCGCTGGTTCCTGAGCTGCTCTGAAGCCTCCGTTTCACTTTGTGTTCAGCACCATCTTAGTTTTTAAAACCAGATATAGAGGAGCAGGGGGTGGAGCCTGACTGAGAGCTGCAGGACACGCCCACCTACACCTGCCTGCTGCACCCATTGGACAGTACTAGCTGTCAATCACTCTGTGGTACCCCCCCAACACATCTGGTGCTTTATGGTCTGTTTGACTCTAAATGATCATAATTCACTAAATGAACATCAGCTGTTTGAAGAAGACTTGAAACTAGAGACTGAGACAGAAACTCCTGAATGTTTCCTGACGTTATAAAGTGAGAAGTCACTTTCTATAGACTTCTATAGAAACTACCAGAGGAGTCGCCCCCTGCTGGTCAGAGGGAGAACACAGGTTCCAGTCCCTTCCGGAGTCTACGTCAGTTTTTCTTTACAGCTGTTAGAGCAGAGGAGCTGCATCGACTGGTCTCCACGTGCTGAATGGATGTGACGACATGTTTCTCCCTCCTTTGTTTTGAACAGGGTTTAGGAGAATGGCAGAGAACAGACGTCGTCTCCCTCAGTGAGAGAGGAGGAGGAGGAGGAGGAGGAGGAGGAGGTTCAAGATGGAGCGAGCTCACAGCCTCCTGCTGAACGAGGATGCGTGCAACCAGCTGGCTGAACACCAGAGGGCAGAGTTCATCTTCGAATGGCTGAACCACCTGAAGAAGCTGCTCCCGGCCGCTGACAGGGTGAGTTCTGGTGTCACTACTCAGCAGCTGTCAGGACCTGAGCAGAACCTTCACCTTGTTGGTTTGACTCGCTCTGAAGTTTAGGAGACGAGTATTAAACTCATGAAAACACTTGAGCTGTCGCTTGTTCCAAAAATCATGTTCGAGACAATTTGACAACTAATTTGTTGAAATGAAAGTTTTCAGCCAGGAGGCTTTTCTGTGAGTCACGTGTTTCTCCACCTGTTCAGGTCGACGTCAGACAGAACCAGCGGCGCCTGGTCGAGCAGCTGTCCTGCGTCCTGATTGGCTCTCCTGGCCCACCGACCCGCTGGCTGCTGGCCCACTGTTTGGCCCTGCTCTACCGCCTGGGAGACCCCTTGCTGGCCAGCTTATTAGTGGATAGGTGCAATGACATCATCCGCAGCAGAGACGACTCTCCCTCAGGCCTCCCCACCCGGCTGTGAGTCACAACGTCCTGTTGGGTCATTGTGGGGGGGGGGGAGACTGAGAGGTTAGGCTTACTGGTTTCTCTCAACAGAAACCAGTAAGCCAAGCCTCTCAATCTTCTTCTTTGTTTCTCTCAACCAGAACCTCCTGCTGTGTTTCTGTTTGTGGACTTTGATCCTCACACTCAAGTATAGCAACACAGTGCTCGAGTATCAGAACTGAGACACAGCATCATTCAGATCATTGTTCCGGAGTAAGGAGATAAGAGCCTTCTTGGTGTTTCAGGGTGGCGGTTGCGTGTCTCGGTGCTCTGTACGAGCAGCTCGGCCGGATGCTCCTTGGCTCCTTCAAAGAAACTCTGACCAACCTGCTGAAGGCCATGAAGAGCGCAGAGGTTTGTAGTTTTAACACATGAAGAAGAAAGTTGTGGTTGATGTTTCCACAGAAAGAAACAGAATCAGAATAAATCTGATTGATTTGACTTCTCAGCATAAAGATGTTAAAAACACACATATATACATGTACATATATACAGTACTGTATATATGGAGTTATATACAGTACAGTACTGTATATGGAGTTATAAACAGTACTGTACTGTATATATGGAGTTATAAACAGTACTGTACTGTATATATGGAGTTATATACAGTACAGTACTGTATATATGGAGTTATAAACAGTACTGTACTGTATATAACTCCATATATACAGTACTATAGGCAGCATGTTCTATATGTAACATGTTCTCGGTTGAGAGCAGTTCTGCTTCAATCGACTTTTCTTGCAGGTTTAGTTTTGTTCACTGATAAATTCGATCTTTCAGTTTTTATAAACAACTGTAACCTTGTTTAAAGTGTTGAAGCGATGAATATGTTGTGAATCAGAATAACTGCTGGAATCTATAAACCCCGTCCTTCAGTCTCAGGGGCGGTACGAGATCATGTTGTGTGTGGAGAAGCTTCTCCGTGGTCTGGGGGTCAGCGCGGTGCCGTGTCACCGGGACATCTACAAGGCAGCGAGAACCTGCCTGACGGACCGATCCATGGCCGTCCGCTGCGCCGCCACAAAGGTGGAGTCTCCTGTGACTCGCGCTGTTATTCTTCCTGTTTTTCTCTTTGTCAATTCATTATTCAAGAATCCAGGTTGTATCAGTTTATAGAAAGTGTCTGTCTCTCATCAGTGTTTGCTGGAGCTGCAGAGGGAGGCGGTGTTCCTGTGGACCAGCGAGCTGGAGAACGTGGCCACTCTGTGCTTCAGAGCCTTCGAAGGGTCCAACCACAACGTCCGAGTGTCTGTGGCCAAACTGCTGGGGACGCTGCTGGCTGCAGCCGTGGAGCCGCGGCAGCCTGCCGGTAACGACCTGAGGAGCAGCCCGGGGTCAGAACGTCTGGGAGAACCCGAACGCTGATTCATGAACTCTTGTTTTCTCTTTCCTCCCAGCTGCCCCCAGACAGGGCGGGCGGGGTCGAAGCTCTCTGGAGGAGGTGATGGATTTGTTGACGGCGGGGTTCCTGCGAGGGGGGGCGGGGTTCCTCCGAGCCAGTGGAGACATGCTGAAGGGGACGAGCTCTGTCAGCAAGGATATCCGCATCGGTGTCACTCAGGTGGGATATGATGAATTCAGCTGAGGAGCAGATTGAAGATCTCACTGTCACTGCTCCTCCTCCTCCTCTTCCTCATCCTAATCATTGTCCCCCTCCTCATCATCCTCCCCTTCCTCCTCCTCAGGCCTGCGTAGTCTTCGTCTCCACCCTGGGCGGCCCCTGGCTGGAGGCGAACCTCCCGGCCTTCCTGTCTGTGCTGATGGAGCTGGCGTCCCACAGCAGAGCCACACAAACGCCGGGCGACGCTGTGGTTACCCGCCGCTGTGTCTCCTTCATCCTGAGGAGCACCCTGGGGTCCTTGTTGGGAGAGAAGGCCCAGACCAACGCTGTCAAACAGCTGTGCCTCGCTGTGGCCTCACAGAAACGAGCTATTGGTGAGTAGCAAGGAGGCGAGACTGTGACGAGCTCCGTCCGTGTACATGACACAAGCTCCTCCTCCATTATCGTGTGTGTGTTTAGATGCAGCGCTGACTGATGGGAACGTGGAGACCAGAGTTTCAGCTGCAGAAATCTCAGCCAGTCAACATGTGTTGGTTTGTTGTCTGCTGGAACTGGGAGGACTCATTCGAGGACTGGGATCCACTGCAGCCCCCCTCCTCACTGACAGCAGCACAGGTCTGACAACACACACACGTTCATATTAAATGTAGAAGAAAGTTCATTATGTCCCTCTGTATAATGTGTGTGTGTGTGTCCACGTCCACAGCTCTCCTGGACACAGTGGTCTCCGTCCTCCTCCACCCCGTCTCCATCACCCGCCTGGCCGCGGCCTGGTGCCTGCGCTGCGTTGCCACGGCGATGCCTTCCCAGTGCTCCATGCTGCTGGACCGCTGCTCCGAGCGTCTGATGGCGTTGAAGTCGTCGCCCGAGGCCGTGGTCGGATACGGAGCCGCTGTCGCCGCCCTGGTGGCCTCAGTGCAACACTGCCCCCTGGGAATACCGCACACCAAGGGCAAGGTGGGTGAAATGAATTCACTCATTACACTGAGCTGCTGTGGGTTCGTGTCACTTCCTGTTCTGTCTGCGCTCGACTCTGTAACAACACTGAGGCGACATCATGTGAACACGCTTTTAAACTAAAACTATATCTGAGTGTTTAGGCTCCATATCAGTTTGAATCCGTGTCCGTAGCAACACGCCCGAAAACACACGAGAAGCAGCGAAGGTGAAACACACGAGGATGAAGTTTCTCTGTTTGGACCAGCGACGAGGTGGAAGTGGTACTAACAGTAACAGGATATAAGCCGGTTGTTTCTTCTGCAACAGTCATATGACAGGAGTCTGACCAATCAGCAAGAGGCCGTGAGTGTCTCAGTTTGTCCCCGTCCAGACTTGAACGCAGCCTCGTAGTTTCACCTCTCAAACGGGTCCTGCAGTCGTGTGGTTAAAGCCTGAGTGTTTCTCAACAGAGTGAGACATCTTCTCACTCATGGATCTCGTCTCATCAGCTTCATCAACTGAACTTTCATCAATATTCAAATGAAATCTAATAACTTTACTTGTGAATGTTTTCTTTGACTGATTTGATCCTCGTGCTGCTCAGGGAAACGTCACACATGCATTATGACAGTTTTACCCAAGAGAAGAAATTCAGCTCAATCTGCTCTGACACAACAAGAACAGGTGGCTCCTCTCTAAACGTTTGGGTCTGTGTGCAGGCGGTGCTGGCTCTGGCTGAAGATCTGCTCCGCTCGGCCTCTCAGAACAGCCGGATGTCTCTGCAGCGGACTCAGGCCGGCTGGCTGCTCGTGTCCTCTCTCATCACTCTGGGTAAAACAACAGAGATCTAGTACAGGGCTGCAGGGGCTTGTACGTTCACAGAAACTGAGCCAACTGTGTGTGTGTGTCTGTGTGTGTGTGTCTGTGTGTGTGTGTGTGTGTGTGTGGGTGTGTCTGTTCAGGCCCTGCTGTAGTGGAGCATCACCTCTCCCGCCTCCTCCTCCTGTGGCGCTGTGTGTTTCCTGCCTCGCTCAGGGAGCAGGAGATGGAGCTGCGACGAGGGGACTACTTCACGTGGCAGGTTACGCTGGAGGGACGTGCGGGTGCGCTCTGCGGTCAGTACACACAACAGACACACACAGAGTTCAGTATTGTGGCCGTGAGTGTGTCTGAGCTGTGTGTTTGTGTGTCTGAGCAGCGATGAAGAACCTGCTGCTGCACTGCAGGGAGCTCGTCACTGATGACATCATTGGCCGTCTGCTCACGCCATTGGCCTGCGCCGTGGCCCTCCTCACCAAGTCAGTCCCTAATTGGTTAAGGCTTGTTGTGGGTGTAATGTTTTTGGTTAGGATGAACTGGTTAGATTTAGGTGGTCGAGGTCAACGTCACTGTGAAACTTCTGGCCTTGAGTCAAACTGCTGATCGGATCAAATGTCTCATGTTGATTCCTCATATTTACGTGTGTCGGGTAAAAACATGGAGCTATGCTATGATTGGGGTTTACAGCAGCTCACACTTTCCTGTGTGTGTTGTGTGTTGTGTGTTGTGTGTGTTGTGTGTGTTGTGTTGTTGTGCGTGCACCAGGATGCCGGCTCTCCTCAGGTCTCACAGCACCTCAGTTCGTAGCTGCTCCCTCGTCTACAGGCTGAGAATCTACGAGCTGCTGGCTCTGCTGCCTCCACACACCTACCAGGGTAACAACACTCCTCCCTCCCTCCCTCCTTTCTTTCTTTTCCTCTTTTTTCATCTCTCTTTCATCTTCAAATGTCCTAAATCCAGATTAATCAGGGATTCCAGCAAAAATCCTCAAACTCAAAGAGATATTTAAGATGTTGATTTGCTTCAGCTCTGCTCCTCTCCTCCTGCAGAGAGCTTCGGTTTGGTGATGAACCAGCTGGTCACTGATCTGTCCGGCCAGGACAACCTGAACCAGCCGTGCTCCGACCTCACCCTGCTGCCCCCCCTCTGTCACCACGACGACCTGCAGCTGGTCGGCCCCGCCCTCCACAACACCGACCACAGATATGTGGAGGAGCAGGTGACGTCTCATTTGACGCAGCCTGCAGACACAGAGTGTACACAACAGGACTGTTAGAATGAGTGAAGGTTGTTTTTGTGCTTCAGCTCCACGGCAGCAGCGTGGGGGGGGGCTCTCTGGATAACGACCTCTTCAGTCTGTGTGAGAGAGGAGACGAAGCTCCTGCTGCTCCTCTTCCGCCGCCTGTCGCCCTGACCGCCGCCGCCGTCCGTCTCTTCGGAGCCGTCTTCCCCCACATCATCTCTGCTCAGAGGTAACTGACCTGTCCCCTGCACCACAGGCGAAGCAGCACGTCTGCTTCTGAGAAAACATGAAACCGCTTTCACTCCACATTCATTTATTTAAAAAGAACCAGAGAAACACGGTTGAGTCATTTTCAGACATGTACTCGAGGAACTTTAGTGAGTGTTTGTGAAGCAGCAGCAGCAGCAGGTTGTCGGGTCCGACTCGTTCAAACAGGAACATGTGGGAACATCCAGGCGAGGGGCGGAGCCTGTAGAGCAGCAGGAGGCGGAGCCTGTAGAGCAGCAGGAGGCCGGACATGACGTATAAACTCTGCTGTGGAAAGATCAGTGTTGTTGTTTACAGCTCAGCCACACCGGCGTCGGCCCTCATCACCAGAAGATCTGGAACCTCCTCGTGTTTCCAAGTTGACGTCTTCGTCTTCTACGTGTACGGCTCCTCTTCTTCATCCTGAGATGTTTGTGTTCTTCCAGTTTCACGTCCGTCACGTGTTAGAAACCTCATCAACACGTCCACTCGCTCTCTGGGAAGCTTCCACACATTGTCCTGCTGTGTGTAAACAGTGTTTGTTTGTGTGTTTCTTCATCAGAGTGAAGATACTGGAGCAGTTTGTAGAAACCGTGAATCAGCTGAAGGGTCAACGCCAGCTGACCGTCCAGACCCATGTCTGTGCTGCCCTCTGCAGTCTGCTCAAGGTACTACATCAGTAAACTGGAGGTTTATCTGGAGACCGAGTGCAGGACAAATACTTTTGGAGTTGTCTCTCCACTCCTGGTTGTTCCGTAATTGCACTTTGATTCTGTTTAATTCCGCCACGAGCTGGAAAACATAAACCTCTGAGAAATGATCACCTTGTAAAGTTGTAGAAGCTACAAAAAATGAAACGAGTCCTCCTCCTCAGCACCAGGGGAGTATTCGGGGCTCTCTGGGGCCAGAGGAGATCCGCTCCCCGGCGTTGTCTCTCCTGTCGGGGGCGCTGGAGAGCAACAGTCCGCTGCTGCGCTGCCTGGCTGCTGAGGGTCTTGCCCGGCTGGTTCAGGTGGTCGGAGACCCCGGCTTCACCGTGTCCGTCTCCCTGCTCTGCTTCGACAGGTGAGTGGAGGCGAGCGCCCTGTTAACGTAGACGACTCTGCGTCGGTGCAGAGGCAGAACATAATCTACTCCAGTGTTTTGGTGGTGATGCACCTAATAGTCGTTTGCCACCCGACATAAATAATAAGATAATGTGAGATTTTCAAGTCCTACAAACAGCGTGTGTGTGTGTGTGTGTGTGTGTGTGTGTGTGTGTGTGTGTGTGTGTGTGTGTGTGTGTGTGTGTGTGTGTGTGTGTGTGTGTGTGTGTGTGTGTGTGTGTGTGTGTGTGTGTGTGTGTGTGTGTGTGTGTGTGTGTGTGTGTGTGCGCGTGCGTGCGTGTTCTGAGGATCATGAGTTAAAGCTTTGCAGCAACTGTTATATTAGTGAACTTTCTGGGGTTTTATGTTGATCCTGAAGCTTCAGTTTTTTTCCTCCTTGTCTTTGTTTGACGTGTCATCATGTCAGAGACGGAGGAAACTGGCTTATTGACAAAGGTTTTATGTGTGTGTGTGTGGGGGGGGGGGGGGTCTCTGTTTGTTTTCCTGACTATAGAAGATATGGAAGAGGATGTGGGTAAATATCGAGACAGTAAAACTGAAAGAAATCCCTCTTAAATCTCGTCTCTGTGTTTTTAGATTCCAGGGACTTTGTTCTGGCCTATTTTTAGTTTAGTCTGCCGACGTGTTCTTGACGTGCACAGAAGCCAATTCCTCACTTTGATTTAAGGCTTTGATCCAAAATTAACAACAGCAAAAAATAATCACAATACACAGAGACAGAGAACAAGATGCAAAATACACTAGAAATAGTCTTTAAAGGATCTTTAAATAACTGGTCTGGATGCATCACAGTGTGTTTGAACGTGTCAGTGACTGATCAGATCTGATGATGGATTCGGATGATGTCTCCTCTCCGGCTCACACTGTGTTGTTATCTGCAGCAAAGACAGAATCTCTCTCAAAACACGTAGAACAACCATCCGGTGCAGATCTGCTGATTCGAACCTCGTCAGTCGTTGGGGTGCGAGCCACTGACCTCGCTGTGACGGCCCTTTTGAACTGAAGGAATTCTGACCCTTTCAAATATCATTGTATAAAAACTAAACTCTGGCTGTGGCCACCGACCGTTCAGGCTGAAGACGGTTCGGGACGCAGCCTCTCGCAGTGGCTACGCTCTGGCTCTGGGGGCGCTGCACCGCCACACCGGAGGCATCAGCTCACCTCAGCACCTGTCCACCTGCCTGGGAGTCCTGTTCACCCTGAGCCAGGACAGCACGTCACCGGAGGTCCAGGTACACGTCTGTTCTGTATCTACCTCTGGACGTCCCTCAATCACCTGACCAGAATAAATGTCCTAACGTCCTGTGTCCCTGCTGGGTCCAGACCTGGTCTCTCCACAGTCTGTCCCTGGTGGTCGACCTGTCCGGCGGTCTGTATCGGGCCCACGCCGAGCCGTCCTTCTCTCTGGTGCTCCGGCTGCTGCTGTCTGCTCCCCCCACCCACCCTGAGGTTCACTACAGCCTGGGCCGCTGCATGCACGCCCTCATCACCTGCCTGGGCCCCGACCTGCAGGGTAGGGCAGCCCGTCCTGCAGACACAGAACACGGGGTGTGAGGAAAGTCCCTGAGTGAGACCTGTGGTGTTGTGTTTGTCAGGTGACGGTTGCAGCCGTGTCCTCTCTGCGCTCCAGCTGTCTGGTGGGATGTGGGGTGATGCAGGCCAGTCCCGACTGTCTGGTCCAGGCCAGAGCCATTTCCTGTCTGCAGCAGCTCCACATGTTCTCCCCTTCACACGTCGACCTGGCCAGCCTCGTACCTGCTCTCTGTGTGAGTACCTGGTGGACGACCCCCGGGCTGAGGGGCGGTCATTTCCTGTCATGTCTCTCTGGATAATGCAAGAGAACAGAGCGTTGTGTGTGTGTGTGTGTGTGTGTGTGTTTTGACCCTGTCTTGTGTCTTTGCAGGAGATTCTTGTTGGATTATTCCTTGTTGGTAGGTCGTCTCTGTGGCCTGAAGCTTCTCTCACCTTCTGTTTCTTTCTCCTGTTTTCTTTTGAACACTCAACACTTGGTTTTGTTGCTGTGACACAAACACGTCCTCACTTTCTGTTTGTTTTTGTACGATTTATAAATTTTTTTTAATTTCACTAGATTTACAGAACCTCAGTGGCACATTAACGCAAAATATAAATGCAAAAGCCACACAACGTAAACACAACTACAACAGAAGTGAGCGGACTACGGATGTTGGTCAAGTGAAGCGTCGTTGGTGAAAAACCTGGTCAAGACAGCTGCTGCTCAGAATGTGCTGCTTGTCTGTTTGAGGTGTTACGGTGCTCGCGCTGAAAGAGACAAGCAGCACATTTTAAAGCGGCAGTGATTTGTTCTTTACTGTAAATACTGATTTAATGCCGCTTTCTGTTGGTTATTGAAATATTAACCTTTTTTCTGTGTTCTTGAAAGATGTTAACGGCTTTTTTAACGGTTTTCTGTTGCACTAAATCTTTTTCCAGCCTGGTAACGATTCATTCACTGCCTGAACACAGTGTCACTTCGTTTACTTTCACATTGTTTGCTCTGCAGCTAACTCATTAACATCGGTGTCATGTCTGTTGTACATCCTACCGACAGTATAACTTTACAACAACTGCACCGTGTTTCCTCCAAATACGGCAAAGATGCATATCAGGAATTTTATAAATACGTGATACAGAAAATTAACACAAAGGCTTTTTTGTAGACACATTGAGCTCTGGCACTTTTTACCTTTATTTACTGTGTCAGAAAGAAAGTTTATCAGTCAATCACAAGCTCAATTAACAGGGAAATCTATTTAAAGTTTCATACCTGGAAAAAATATTTAAGTTAGACTTGATATGATTAGTTATTGGTCATTAAAACTTAAAGCCCAAAGTCTGGAGGAAACACAGTTTTACATCTGTTCACACAGTTCACCTGACGTCCAGGTAGAAACTCTGCGTGTGTGTGTGTGTCTGTGTGTGTCTGTGTGTGTGCATGTGTGTGTTTTAGGCCAACCTGTGCAGCTCGTACCTGTGTCTCCGTCGGGCGGTGGTGGCGTGTCTGCGGCAGCTCGTCCAGCGGGAGGCGCTAGAGGTCTCCGAACACGCAGTGACTCTGGTCAAAGAGCTGCCGAGAAGAGACAACACACATCTGGGTGAGACGCACACACACACACACACACACACACACACACACACAGCAGTTTTAAAGATCTATGCCTGTGCAGACGTCACGATAAAGGAAGTGGGTCTGGAGGGAGCTCTGTTCACTCTGATGGACCGGGAGTCGGATCCAGGTCTGAGGAGGGACATCCAGGAGACTCTGGTCCACATGATCTCCTCCAGCGCCACCAGTGGGAAGCTGGGACACTGGCTTAAACTCTGCAAAGACGTCCTGTCTGCAACCACTGGTAAGTTGAACTCAATCACTCATTCAGCCTCATATGTTGCTATCAACAGGAACCTTTATTAGGATCGTCTCACTCTCACAGACTGTCGCGCTCCGGTGGAGGCGACTCAGGAGGAAGAGGAGGCCGACTCCGGCAGAGACGACGACTCCTCAGCCTTCAGTGCCAGGCCGGAGTCTGGAGGTCCATTCACGGCCCTGCGCTGGGGCACGCGCCGCTTCGCCATGGCGTGCGTGTGTCGCATCATCGAGCAGTGTGAATCAACTGACCCGGCTCACTTTGACATGGCTCTGGCTCAGGAGCGGCGACTGAATGAGTCCACCGGTAAGATCTGGCTCAATCTGTGTTCCTGGACCACGTCTCCCACCTCTGTGACCTTTCAGATGTCTTTCCCCAGACTTCCTCGTTCTTCATCTCGGGGACCTGGTCCGCATGGCGTTCATGGCGGCTACGGATCACAGTGACCAGCTGAGACTGGCGGGGCTCCAGACCCTGCTGGTCATCATCAGGCACTTCTCAGCCATCCCGGAGCCGGAGTTCCCCGGTCATGTGATCCTGGAGCAGTACCAGGCGAATGTAAGACCAGTCTGTGATTTAACTGTCGCTTACACTGAACACGGTTCTGTTTGCAGCACGCCATGAGATTCTGCATTCTGTGTGTGTGTGTTTTCAGGTTGGCGCTGCACTCAGACCAGCCTTCGCTGCTGATGCAGCTCCTGACGTCACCGCCAAGGCCTGCCAGGTGATCATAACATAAATAATCCTGACTGTCCGTTACCGTGACAATCATCCGGACTCCTGCTCGATTCTGTGCATCTGATTGGCTGCTGAGTTACTAGAAAATGATCAAGGTTTGCCGTCACCTTCGACCCCATCCTCTCCTCTCCAGGTCTGCAGCGCCTGGATTGCCAGCGGCGTCGTCAGCGACCTCCGC
Organism: Hippoglossus hippoglossus; assembly: GCF_009819705.1. Classification (NCBI taxonomy): domain Eukaryota; kingdom Metazoa; phylum Chordata; class Actinopteri; order Pleuronectiformes; family Pleuronectidae; genus Hippoglossus; species Hippoglossus hippoglossus. Next base: position 646,558 of record NC_047172.1, on the reverse strand, counting down.
GACCTCCGGCGTGTCCATCAGCTCCTGGCCTCCTCGTTGGATAAAGTCCAGGTTGGGGCGGACACGGTCAGTCAGCTGCACAATGAGGCCACAGCTACCATGGAGACGCTGGCCGTCCTGAAGGCGTGGGCGGAGGTGGGTTTGAGGCCTTTACTCGTTTAGTTCCTCTGAGCCGGCGACACCAAGTGGTCAGAAGTCGTTCTCAGGTCCATCGCTGTGAACACGATGTCTCAAGATCACCTTTCTCTGGACATTTGTTCCAAACATTCAGTTGGACTTGATGGGAGGTCAAAGGTCACAGTGACCTCATCAGAGTATCAGACTGAAACACTGGATGTTGGAGGGATACAACCATGTGTCCAACTGAATCTTTATATTACAATATGTTCTAGATGATTGACAGGCACATTATACTACGAGGTGATGTATGTTGTTACTAATACAGAAGAAACTCACTAATAACTTCCTGAGCAGGTTTATTCCGACAGATTCTTTGTTGCATGTTAACTGAAGATGAACGTTTCTGACATCATCGACCTGAAGGTGGCGTCCTCTTGTCCCTCAGGTTTACATCGTGGCCGTTCAGAGAAGCGGACAGACGGACAGTCCTGCTGGGACGGCTGACCTGTCAGTCTCCTCAACGGCCAATGACAGCTTGGGGTCCGAGTCAGGAGGGGCGGGGCTGCTGAAGCTGGTCCAGTCCGATTTGTCGCGCTCAGTCGTCTGTGGCTGGCGGCGCTGCAGGACTACGCCCTGCTGACCCTGCCTCAGGAGTATGCTTCACAGCTCCCTGCAGCCGGTGCGACGCCACGATTCTTTTGTTTCTGGTGTTGGGGATTGTCTCACAATGTTTTGTATGTAATGTGAATTATATTTAACCAATCAGAGTCAAGCATAGGTAGACTCCGCCCACGTAGGTGCGACTACAGGACGAACGTGTGTCAGTCAGAATTCTTTAGACCCTGAATTACAAAGTGAAACTAAACTAACAGATCAGATGAAACTATGGAACAAACACGAAGATTCAGACTCTCAGAGACAACAAACTAAAATGAGTCTTTGGTTCTTGATTGTTGCAGAAATCTTCCTCAACTGAAAAAATTAAACAAACGAAAAGCAGCAAATATAATAAATACACACAACTTATTTTCAGGAGGTTCCTTCTACACGGCAGAGACGGTGAATCAGGCCAGAGCTCATTACTCCTCCTCCTGGGCTCCCATCCTCCACGCCACCTCCCTCTGGCTGCACAGCACAGGTCAGCCCTCCTCCTCCTCCTCCTCCTCCTCCTCCGCACCAAGACGTGGACGGGTCTTAAACAGTCAGATGTGTGTTTCAGGTTTTGTGATGTCAGACGACTCACCTGTGAACCTGTCCAGGCCGGCCACACCCACCTCCATGGGACACACTGACTCTATGGGCGGAGCTAAGAGTCCAGAGGACGTCGGCGCTGACAGACTTCACTTCATCCTCGGTACTGAAGCTTTTCATCTCGGAGGTTTCTCCATTTCCCCTGTTAATAGGGTTGCTTGGTAGTTTTCCTCTTGTTGAGGGTGAAGAACAGAGGATGTTGCTCCTTGTTAACATCTGAGACAAATAAAGTGTCCTGTGTGCAGGGATCAGTGTGGAGTTCCTGTGTTCTCCGCACTCCGAGGACCAGATGGAGAACATCACTTCATGTCTGCGAGCTCTGCAGGCGCTGCTGGACGTCTCGTGGCCACGAGCTAAGATTGGAAACGACCAGGTACCTGATTTCACAGCGGTTGTCGTAACGTGAGGAAATGGTCGTCTGAGATTCTGACAATTAAGCGTAATCTAATCTAATGTGTCTCCCCCAGGCTCTGAGCGTGGAGCTGCTGAGCGTCCTCCACAGACTGATGGTGACCAGGGAGTCGGTGTCCGTCCAGCTCGCCGTGTTGGACTTACTGCGACAGATAGTGACGGCTGCTCAGGAGCACGTGAGGGAGAAACGCCACAGTGCAGAGGGTAAAGACTAAACAGTGTGTGAGGGGGGGGGTCACTGTGTGGAATAGCCTCCTTGATCCACATGTATGTGTGAAACTTGCTCCACAGTGGACGACGGTGCGGCGGAGAAGGAGACGCTGCCGGAGTTCGGAGAGGGACGGGACACCGGCGGTTTGATTCCTGGACGCTCGCTAGTGTTCGGAGCGCTGGAGCTCTGCCTCTGTGTCCTGGTCCGGAAACTCCCACAGCTCAGCCCCAAACTCGCTGGAACCAGTCCGACTGGTATGAGGTGGTGAATGAGTGGGAGAAGGACATGTCATCCATCTTTTATATTTTTATATATATATGGTTGTTTTCACATACAGTCGCTGGTCCTGTTTATATAGAGATTATATCTATATATCTATATATAGATCGTGTGTGTGTTCAGGTCCTGGAGGTTCAGTCTGGAGTCTGGCTGACAGCGACTGTCGCCTGGTGGCGTCGGCGCTGTGTGTCCTGTCGGAGCTGCCGTCCGTCTGCTCCCCTGAAGGTGACGGAACCTTTATTCATGTTCAGCCTCTGAAAGCAGCTGTTTTCATTACCACCCATTTTACTGTGAAATCCATGTGAGCTTCGTTCTGAACAAATAACTCATTTGTTAGTAAAAAAAAATTGATGCAGCTTCCTTATTTGAGAAAATAAATGAATGATTAAACCAATAAAATGAGTTCCTCAGTATTTCGGCTCTGATTGGTTGATTTAATGTGTCCTCCTGCAGGCAGCGTGTCCGTCCTGCCCACCGTCCTCTACCTGCTGCTGGGAGTCCTCAGAGAGCTGGTCCACCAGCCCAGCTCTCACACTGGTAACACACACACAAACATTTTTTTAAAGTCTCTGTTGTCTGAAGTTCCACGCAGCTCTGAGTTACTCTGTGACGTAAATACATAAATGTCTCGTCTCCCAGGTGCCCCGGAGGCAGGCACAGGGGGCGGCCGGTGTGGTGGTCAGGCGGCTCTTCAGGCCCTGAGTCTGTCTGACGTGTCCGATGAGTCGACAGGAGAAGAGTCGAGGAGCCTGGAACCAGCTGCTGAGATCAGCTCTGAACACACTGCTGGGACTGTGGGACGCCGGTATGTGCCGCACGCTACGACCACGGCAGATATACACTTATTGTCCAGCTCTGAACACTGTGTGTGTCTGTGTCTGTGTGTGTGTCTGTGTGTGTGTCTGTGTGTGTGTTCAGGGGACTGTGTGGTGGATCAGATCCGCCTCCTCACAGCTCTGACCGTCTTCCTGCTCTCGGCTGGTCCTGACGTCTGCACTGTGGAGCCTCTGCACGCGCTCAGTCTGCAGCGCTTCACCACCAGTATGGACGCCAAAGACCCTGTGGTCAGTACACGTGTATACGCTCATTCAGCGAGCACTTTGTTTCCAAACGAATACGACCTCATCCTGTGTAAATCAGCTTCACACTCGGACTCTGTTTCATCTTCTACTGTGGATTTACACAAAGAATAGAACACGTGTCTGTGTTTTTATTGGATGATGGATTTAAAAGAGACCGATACACTGAGCTGCTGCCACGTGATTGGCTGATGAATAAATAAACAGGTGTTCAGGTGTTGTGACTGTTTCGAAACTTGTAAATGGGAACCAGCAGCTTCCAGACGTGCACACTGGTTAAACTGGGGCACAGTGAAAGAGTCTGTCTCTCACGGGACAGACGGGCCGTCGCTGTCCAGCAGAACCAGGTCACGACTTTATTTAAAGGTGCTTGAAAATATTTTCACCTGTGCAGATGAAAGTGGAGTCCCAGAGAGAGTCTGTTTAACCAGGAGGTGATGAGGTGACTGCTGAGGACACGTGGACCCTCCGTCTCTACGTCTCCTCAGTAATCACTCGTACACACTGAGGGACAAACCTGCTTCTGTCATGAGGCCCATCGTCTTTACTCCTGTGGAAACTTCCTGTTAAAAGCTGAAGAGCCTGTAGAGCGATTCCAAAAGAGTTCTTTCTCCTTTGAGTCTTAGCTCGAGCTGTGAATGACGGTAACTATCCCCCCACTCTCCTCCAGGTTGTGAGTCGGTGTTTTCAGCTGCTGACGTCCGTGTTCCAGGCTCAGCCGGGCGTAGCCGTCCCGTACATCCAGGCCCTCGGCCCGCCGCTGGTTCGATTCCTCCAGGTACTGAACCAGCCACACCCAAGACCACAGGACCTTAAGGACAGTCTGCCGCACTTCTACAGTTAAATGTTTGAACCACAGAAATAAACCGACGGTCTTGTATTCTAAATTAATATTATTTTTTTAAATGGGAACATTTCCTGAACGTTATCATCTCGAGGTCGAACCTGAGTTTAATCTCACTGAAAGACAGAACTTACATCTGTGACTTGAACATCACCAAAGTCTTAAATATCAGATTGAATCAGATTCTCTCATCTGTCCTGGTGAGTTTTATTTTAATTTTTTACATTGAGTGAGTTGATGAGATGCTGTGATTCCTGCTCAGAGGGTGGAGAGAAGTCGGCCTCAGAGTCCGGAGGAGCTGCTGGGAGTCCTGGAGGGGGTTCGAGCCATGGAGGCTTGGTCCCAGGCTGCGGATGAGTCCCAGCGTGAGTAGAACAAGTGACATCCACACCACCTTTTTCAACTAAAACGATCTCTGTCCACAGCCACTGCATCACTTTTGATCCCAGTTCACATTCAACACACCTGAAAAACCTGTCAAACTGAAACAGGAGCTGCAGCATTTACAAACGGCCCCAAAAGCGTCAGGCGCTTTATAAATGCAAGACGTTGTTTTTATTAATATTCAAAACTGGAGTGTGGCTCAGTTCATGTGTTTTCAAACGAAACCCAGTCGACTGGATGAAGCCTGAAGCTGCAGACCAGCAGGTTCATGTTGTTCATGCAGGTTCGCTGTGAGTCATTGACGTGTATTAATCATCTTAAATTCAGACTGGATGAGGTCTTCAGTTTTCAGGGACCTGAAGGTCAAACCGAAGAAGAATCATCTGTCTCTCGTTTAGTTGACATGTTAAGTTAACGTCTTTTCTAGCTTCTATCTGGTTTCCGATCACTCGACTAGATGAGTGCTCGAGGTGTCAAACCTCCTTCAGACTTGGGTCAGTGACGATCGATCGCTGGAGGACCAACATGAACGTGCTTGTCTGATTCAAACTGTATTTTCACTCCTTTCATTTCAAGTGAAATTAAAAACACCATTCTTCTTCTGTTTCGGACCCTCAGGCCCTCGGCTGGTGGCCATCTTGCTGCCGCTTCCTCATCTCCTTCCTGCTGGACGAAAACGCCCTCGGCTCGGCCCCGCCGCCTCGCGGTCCCTCCACGAGGCGGCGCTCAAGGACCTGATGCGCCTCGGCCCCCCAGCACTCGGCCGTCTTCAGGTTACACTCGCATCATTGTTCCTGTCTGACGAGGTCGTCGCAGCAGCTTTCGTGTTTCCCAGGGTGTCGAGCTGGAGGTGAATCCACGGGTTAACTCTGGGTGTGTCTGTGTCCTCCTCCTCTCAGGTCTCTCATCGCGTCGTCTCCTCACCTCAAGTCCCGCCTGGAAGCTGCTGTCAAAGGAAACCAGGAGAGTGTCAACGCTAAAGCTAGCGGCGCTAACCCCGCCGCCAAGTCCTCCCCCAGCATCACTCTAAAAACCAACTTCCTGTGAGGTCGACCTCTTGTGGCTGCGTTGGCTGTCCCCTGAGACCAAAGGTCCTGTTTGAGAGTCTGACGGCAACATGAGGGCACACATCACTTCATCGTGAAGAGTTACCCTGCTGGGTTTTATCCCGTCACCTTCACATTCAGTAACTTTACCTCCACCGGGTACTTCCCCTTCACTGCAGTGAGAAGCTCGAGGAGGCTTCCTCCTGATTCTCTCTGAGAGACGAGCAGCCGCAGCCACAAGAACACCAAATAAACACAAGTAGAACGTGAACACAGAAGAAATAAAGAACATGGTTCTGTCTCGAAGCCTCACACAGAAACCAGGAGTGGATCAGTTAGAGAAACAGTGATGAAATATTAAGTATAGTATTATTATTATTATTATGAACACAGCTGATCTAGAATAATAATAATTAGATGAACGGAGGCTGCATCTGTTGAAACAACTAATCAAACCCTTCAAGTGACTGACACCTGTCAGAAACTGATCAATCTCACGGTCTGAACACGTTTCCTGCAAAAATATTCACTTCTGACGAAACGACTCAAAATGAGAAACTGATTCATTTGTGATCAATCGACTGATGGCTTCATTGTTGGAGGACGAGTGATATAACTAAACATTTAGAGTCGTCACATCTGTGTTTGACAGTTTCACAAACCACCTGAAATGGCAGTTCCCTCCCACAGCCCCTCCCACAGCTCCCACAGCCCCTCAGTGGTCCTGACTGGAGCAGAATCTGTTTTCTCCCTGGAACCAGTTGGAGATTTGACTCAATCTCTGATTGGTGGAACTGAGCTGAGATGAAACCACCCACCACAGTTCATGGCGTCAGGTTCAGCGCACGCTTTGAAACCTGGTCCGTGGTTTTTCTAGTGATTCAGATTAAATGAAGTCAGATAGTTATTGACACTGCACCACCTTTAGTGGGTGTGTGTTTCTTTTATCCCCCAGCTCGTACCGGGTGGGTGGTTTTTACTCGACATACTCCGAGGCTTTCTCCTTTTAAACAATCAACATGTATAATCACGACAATATGAACCTTGAAACAAACAAACTATGATCGATGCCTCGCGTGTTGAGGACACTTAGATTCTTGCAGTTGGGACGACAGTCCCCGAGAACCTGAAGCCTTGGGGGTGTGGGGGCCTGGAAGGGACAGATGAGCCTCCATCAGCACTTTAGATTAACAACACTAACAGTTGTCATATCGACACGTTTTATATCCACGGCTGGTTTAAAGAACCTCAGTTTAACGTGTATCATCTCAATGTGAAGGAGTTGAAGGTGCTTTGATCGTGAGTCTTCACGATCACTACATACGTAACGTTAGCACGAGGCAGCTGCTTGTTTGTTTCTCTCAACGTCACCAACGTTTCACTCCTCTCTCGATTTGACCGAAGTTAACCTGTTAGAAACTGGCCTCGGCTCGGGGGTGTGAAAACAAACGACAGGCGGCTGAAGCTGTTGGTGAGAAACTCACACTGACTCCTTTGAATCACAGAGTCTAACTTTAACTAATGAAGATTCACCTGCAATAATAATTCAACCAGGTGAGCTTCAGTCTTCCAGCTGCTGCAGCTACACACACACACACACACACACACCACACACACACACACACACACACACACACACACACACACACACACACACACACACACACACACACACACAACACACACACACACACACACACACACACACACACAGCTGCACTACAGTGTGTGTGTTCAGGAGTGTGTGAGTTCACCTGGTTGTCTGAACAGCCCGTGAATGTGTTAAACTTGATATTTTCTAACGACAGCAAGTGAATAAAATGTTTTTATTCTAATTCACTTCCAGGCTTTCTGTCTTTTACGTGTGTTGTAGTTCAGTGACATCATCCTCTTCATCCTCTTCATCCTCATCAGAGGTTTGGACTTTTATCAGTTTGACAGAGCGAGTCACAGACGCTGTTCTTCCTCTAGACTCAATATTATTAAACAGATTATTTTAGGCCTCCAAGAGTAAATTCATTTCAAACCTGAACCAAAGTGAAACTCAGGAATGAAACATTAGTTTCCACGTTTATAAAAACCATGTGTGGACGTGTTAAGATCTCAGTAACTTTGGTAAAAGTCTAAAATAAAAGATGAACGCAGAGGAGACCGATTATCTTTTGTAGAAAAATTAAAACAGCTTCAAACTCTTTTCTGCTCAAATTATTTAATGAACCCAAAAAAGTTTTGACATTTTTTGAATTGTTTCCAAAAAATAAATTGACTTTTAAATAAATTTTCTGATCTTTGATAAAATATTACATGAATAAACGTGTTTTTACTGATAATGAAAAGTAATTATGTTGTGATGAATCTAACAGAAGAAAAGCGACTGATTTTCTAAGTCTGTTAAAAATGAAAAGAAGCAGAACTGGACTGAAGGATGAAAAATAAGTTCAAATTTAGATTATCGTCTTTTATTGATTCCAGACGAAGACTCATGAGAAGTAAAACAGATGTTCAAAATAAAACTAGATGAAATTGACAAATGAGAAGAAACTGAACATTTGAAAAAAATAACCTGAAAGATAAATAATATTGATGAAACAATGAAAAGTAGGTTTGAAGTTGGAAATGTTCAAAGTATCAGCTGACTTCATTTGTAATTAAGAAAAGGTTGAATTGATTACTTCTTGAAAACTCTAGATTGAAAGTGTCACAGCTATATAATATAATATATAATAATATTATAATCAGTGTATAAGATGTAAAGAGTCCCAGCTGATTATAATATATATATATAAGATGTAAAGAGTCCCAGCTGATTATAATATATATGTATAAGATGTAAAGAGTCCCAGCTGATTATAATATATATGTATAAGATGTAAAGAGTCCCAGCTGATTATAATATATATATATATATAATCAGTGTATAAGATGTAAAGAGTCCCAGCTGATTATAATATATATGTATAAGATGTAAAGAGTCCCAGCTGATTATAATATATATGTATAATCAGTAAAGAGTCCCAGCTGATTATAATATATATGTATAATCAGTAAAGAGTCCCAGCTGATTATAATATATATGTATAATCAGTAAAGAGTCCCAGCTGATTATAATATATATATATAATCAGTGTATAAGATGTAAAGAGTCCCAGCTGATTATAATATATATATATAATCAGTGTATGAGATGTAAAGAGTCCCAGCTGATTATAATATATATGTATAAGATGTAAAGAGTCCCAGCTGATTATAATATATATGTATAAGATGTAAAGAGTCCCAGCTGATTATAATATATATATATAATCAGTGTATAAGATGTAAAGAGTCCCAGCTGATTATAATATATATGTATAAGATGTAAAGAGTCCCAGCTGATTATAATATATATGTATAAGATGTAAAGAGTCCCAGCTGATTATAATATATATGTATAATCAGTGTATAAGATGTAAAGAGTCCCAGCTGATTATAATATATATGTATAATCAGTGTATAAGATGTAAAGAGTCCCAGCTGATTATAATATATATGTATAATCAGTGTATAATCAGTAAAGAGTCCCAGCTGATTCTCAGTTTCTGTGTTTTTATCTCTTGTGAAACTTGATGAGCAGGAACTGCTCCAGCTGCTGCGTTCAAGTGCTGTCGGAAACCTCACACACCAGGAGTGTGACGAACTAAATATCTGGTTCTGGAATTACAGGAGAATCCGAATCATATTCAATATTCAGAAATAAAGAAACCACCACATCTGTTTGTCACAGTAAAGATCTCCACTGCTCCTCACGTGAAGAACTGCTGAATCATCTGCTGGTTTCATCTCGGGATCTGATCAGATCAACGATTGATCCACAATGAGGACATTCACCGGTTTCATCAGCAGATTCAGGATCAGGTCGACGATCACAATGAAACAGACAATAATATCTAATCTAATCAAATATAAATACAGACAGTATGTACATGGTATAATGTAATCTTAAATATTGTTTGTAGAGAAATGTACTCCAGTAAAGTGGTTCAGGATGATATAATGTGTAAAAAGAAATTTATTAAAATAAAGAATAGAAGAGATCTTTATTTATATTTATTTATACATGTGACAGTCTTCAGTTTGGAAAACAAACAAACATACACGGTGTTTTTAAAGCTTCGTGTTCTCATCACATCTTCCACTGGTGAATCAGGTCAAATGTAGGAAGAGCACATTTATATTATTAAAAAACTATTTAGGTTTATATTTTGTATATTTATACATTTTTTTATATTTATATATATTTGTTTTGATTCATACATTTTCTTTACTTTTATATATTTGTTTAGATTTATCTATTTTTTAGATGTATCTATTTTCTGAGGTTTCCACATGAGCAGGACACGGGGACTACTTTTCCTCCTCCAGCGGATTGGACGGAGTGTGTTCTTTCCGAGCTGGGAGGGTGGCCCTGAAGGCAGCAGCGGCTCGGCTCCATTTCCTCGGCTCTTCGGCTCCTCGGCTCCTCGCGGCGGCTCCGACTCTTCTCCCCGCTAACAGCGACATGGACGCGGCTTGAATTCACCACGACCCCGGAGACACACGCAGCGCCTCGTCCTCCAGCTGGACCCAGAAGATCGTCGGTCGTTCCCCCGCAGATCGTCTCTGATCCGACGGTGTGAAACACGGTGATGTGCTCGATCCGCAGGTAAACCCGGAGCCAGGGGCCGGGGTCTCTGGTGGTGTTTGTCCGCGGCGGCGCTGCGGCCTCTCGGCTCTCCCGGAACTCGAGCCCCGCGGCTCTCGGTTGTGTTCCGAGGCCGCAGCGGTACTTCTCCCAGTAAGCGGATGTTACCGACTCATTAAAACACACAGGCCGGGTCCGGGCCGCTGTTCGGGGGGGAAGTGTTCCGCTCTGGAGGATTCACGTTTGTATTAAATGTTTATTTCAGCTCTTTGCTGGTGTAGCTAGCGTGATGCTAACCGGCTAACCTGAGCTAGCTCGTCATTTATTTCTGTGATTGACGACAAACAAACTCCGGAGTTCGTCCGAAGCTGCCGAGCTCCGGGCTTTGTGTCGGGAGATTATCCGGGACTTAACCTTTGCTAGACCGGCCTAACGACATCGCTGTTGTCCGCCAGCTAGCTGCTAATGCCCGGAGGCTGGCAGCGGGTGACGGTACCTCGGCCGTGGAGCCTGCGGACCGGGCTGGACGACCCCTCTGTCCGGTCGCACCACCCGGCTCCCTCGCGTCGTGTCCGGACACACGAGGAGACCCGGGGTCACTCCGCTTCTCCGCCAGGTGAGGCTGGACCGTCTCCGTCGCTGAGAATCAGCCACAAACAAAGGAGGTTTGTCCGGATGAACACGGAGGAAAACAACCACCTGAACCACCACGAGCCCGTCGGTGTTTATCTTCTGTGTTTCCCACCGATCATCGAGCAAACTGCCTCCAGATGTTCCCACATCTGGATCCAAGGCTCCAGGGAGCAGGAGCGGATCAGGTCCATCTGCACCTGGTGAACTTCAGCTTAGTGTCCGTCTGTGAAGGAGTTCCAGAACAAGTTCAGATCTCCTCACATCCGAAGACTCATTTCTTAGATTTGATAATCAATGAAGCTTCAGGATTCTTCAGCTAATAAAACCAACCAGGTCCTCGGGTGAGATGTTTGGACACTGACAGAAGAAGTGAAGGTTTTAATTTGAAGCCTTGTTCTGTGTTCCTCATGGTTTACACTCGTATCATAGAAGATAAAATAACAATATTAGCTGCATCGCTAATAAAAAATTTTAAAGTCAGAAATGACCGGAGGCTCAACCGAGCTGTGACCATGTTAAAGGAGTCGAGGAGGAGGAGTCGAGGAGGAGGAGGTGGGATAGACCATTATTAGCTCATCATTTAAGTGAAAATGCATCTTGGCCACACTTTTAATGAGGGTTTTAAATATTAAACAATTAAATATGAAAATGGGGTTTTTAAAATTGATGCGACTGAATAAATATGTAACCTAAAACAAAACATCATTAGTTTTGTTTCTATACAATGAATCTATAGAGTGGAAATGTGCTGCTGACAAGAAAGAGATGAAACAAGCTTCCCAGAGAGCGAGTGGACGTGTTGATGAGGTTTCTAACACGTGACGTGAAACTGGAAGAACACAAAGATCTCAGGATGAAGAAGAGGAGCCGTACACGTAGAAGACGAAGACGTCCACTTGGAAACACGAGGAGGTTCCAGATCTTCTGGTGATGAGGGCCGACGCAGGTGTGGATGAGCTGTAAACAACAACACTGATCTTTCCACAGCAGAGTTTATACGTCATGTCTGGCCTCCTGCTGCTCTACAGGCTCCGCCTCCTGCTGCTCTACAGGCTCCGCCTCCTGCTGCTCTACAGGCTCCGCCTCCTGCTGCTCTACAGGCTCCGCCCCTCGCCTGGATGTTCCCCACGTGAACGAGTCGGACCTCATGTCTGAAACGGCTTTCCCATGGATGTTAATCGATAATTAAAAAAAGTAAATTCAAGCTCTGAATGCGTCGCTGACACACGCAGCAGTTTGTAAAATATGCAGCATTGAAGAAAGAGCTGAAATGTGAGGAAAGTGATCATCAGATGTTCAGTTGGAATCATCCAAACTTTGTGTCGTGGTTTTAAAGTAACGTCCGAGCTGGTGACGTCTGTCTGACGTCAGTTGTGATTTATTAGAGTTTACCAGGTGTTTCCAACACTGGATGGACTTTCCAAGTCTTGAGTGTCGCTCCTGAGAAGGAATACAAATGAAAGTGTCTTTCTGTTGGCGCTGATCGCTGACCTGGACTCAGGACACCACGAGGGGTTGACGGGGTGAAACCCTGTGACTGGCCGGCCACGCTCAGTCCTGCGGTGGTCGCCCGGCCTGCAGGAGGATGAGGGGAGGCCAGGACACTCTGGCAAAGTTGCAACGATTAATCTGTTGATAAGAGGATCGCCCGTTTATATCCAGGCAGACAGACAGGCCTCAAATTAGGCTCTGATCAAATTAACCCGGACCCAGCAGACTCCCAGCATGCAGCGCTGCAGCGACTGAAAAAGCATCTGTTGCTGATGTTCAGCACTCACACGTTTCAATGGAGATTTAATGTTTAACAGGTCAAAGATTAATTAGCACGTCACTCATCACCCACAGACTGTGAGTGAACCATGTGCCTGTCACTTGTGTTCTCCGTCCTGCTCGTGGGTCTTCTCAGTGAACCGAACGTCTGTGGACTGTGAGTCATTTAATGAAATGGACACTGATCAGTTAATTGGAAAAATATCCTAACAAACTGCAGTTTAATCCGTTTTGTTTGGTGATGATTCTGCTGACAGTCGTCTCAGATTCACTTGCTGCTCTGTCGTGTTTCTCTGTGGCGGTGGTGCCGCTCGGAGCCTCCGCCTGTCAGCCCACACGCAGGGTGGAAAGTGCCCTGTGTAACCGTGACCTCGGCCCAGTGATCAATGAGCAAAAGATATCCAAGAATTATCTGTAGCCCTGGATTAACTTCATAATTTAATTTCAATACTGTGTGAATTAAGTAGAAAAGACGTATTTGCGTTAGTCTTTGGTTTCACTTGTTTTTAATGTCTCCATCTCTTCCTCCCTGTCTGCTCTATTTGCAGGTGAAGAGACTACATGTCCCAGAATCCCCTTGTTAGAGTGAGTGACATCTTCCTGTGTCCGTGTTTCCTCTCTCCCTCCGTCCGGTTGGTTGGATGAGTCCCAAACACAAACAGAACTGTGAGCAGTGATTGGGCGCTGAGCCAGACCGGGTAGCCAACGGGGAGCCAGGTGAGAGTGTGTGTGTATAAACGCATGTAAACAGCTCTGGAATAATGCCCCCCCCCCAACACACAGCCGTGTACAAAGACGATCGATGACAGTATATAAACACGACCAGTGACTGTGGGGTTACACAACCCTAAAATGATTTGTATGTTTCAATCGTTTAACTGGACGCTAACTGTCCGTCTTGTTTCTTTAGGCTAGCCATCATGGCGGACGTTGACCCAGACACCCTGCTGGAGTGGCTGCAGATGGGTCAGGGCGATGAGAGGGACATGCAGCTCATCGCTCTGGAGCAGCTCTGCATGCTGCTGCTCATGTCGGACAATGTCGACCGCTGCTTCGAGACGTGAGTGGGGTTTTTTTTGGGGTTGTTTTTGTATCAGAAGTCGTACTCTGTGCCGACTGTCCATTTCCGTTCCAGCTGTCCTCCTCGGACGTTCCTCCCGGCGCTCTGTAAGATCTTCCTGGATGAGAGCGCGCCAGATAACGTGCTGGAGGTCACGGCCCGAGCCATCACCTACTACCTGGATGTCTCGGCAGAGTGCACCCGGAGAATTGTGGGAGTGGACGGAGCAATCAAGGCGCTGTGTAACCGGCTGGTGGTGGTGGAGCTCAACAACAGGACCAGCAGGGACCTGGCTGAGCAGTGTGTCAAGGTGAGGAAAGAACTCTACAGACATACCTGTGGGCACAGACAGGGGGGGGGGGGGGGGGGGGGGGGCAGTGAAATCTGTTTGTGAGGACATGTCACTGGGTGCTGTTATCAACCTGGACGGGGTCAGAGTGGCAGATAACAGGAGGTTAACTGAGGATGAGACGTGGTATTCAGCACTGATCTCAGATCAGCCTGTTTCTCTGGAGTTCCTGGAGCAGCGCCACACCACAAGCAGGAGATCCACAACCATGTGCCACCAGGCGTTTATTAATACACATCACAGGACAGTTCTCCGCTCAGGCCTGGAGTCCTGACTGATCTGTGGATGGAGGCAGGAAGATGCTGTTCACCCTTCGTTTCATCTGCTTTGTGTTTTCATTTCATTCAACGTCAGACACAGAATCTGTCATCCTCTCTTTAACCGCTTTCAAACATGAACTCCGGAGAATGTCCGCATAACTGGACTTTCTCTGGAGTTTGTAGTTTACAGCACAAACTGGGGTCTCCTCCTAAAACCAAAGGCTCTGGACTCTCATTCTTCTACGTGCATGTCTCCTGTTTTTCATCCTTAGATACTTGTTTCCTTTTTGGTTTGTGTCCATCACGTCTTAAAAACGTCAACAACACGCCCACTGTTAATGCTGCGGATACTCACCTGCTTTTTCTCACATGGGCTCATTCGGACATTATCCAGAGTTTATTTTAGTGGTCTGCCAGGAGAAGCTCCCGAGACATTGGCAGTAACCGACTCGGACATTTGCGTTGTCACATACAGCCGCTGTGCAGAATGTCAGGAGTAAAGTTCAGTGCAGGTGAAAGCAGCTCATCCTGAATTGACTGGTGTTCAGAGACAAACAATCCGACTGCAGCTCAGTTCATCACCATTTATAAAATCAAAACCCACCTGACTTAAGTCTTGAAGAAGTTCCTGTTAATTCATGAAACTCTGAGTTCTCTGTCTTCATGCTGCAGAGTGTGTGCATTCAGATTTTGCTGCGTGTCTCTCCAGGTGCTGGAGTTGATCTGTACCAGGGAGTCTGGGGCCGTGTTCGAGGCCGGCGGCCTGAACTGCGTGCTGAGTTTCATCAGAGACAGCGGCCACCTCGTCCACAAGGACACTCTGCACTCAGCCATGGCCGTGGTGTCCCGACTCTGCAGCAAGATGGAGCCTCAGGACTCGTCTCTGGAGACCTGCGTCGAGTCTCTGTCCAGCCTCCTCAAACATGAAGACCACCAGGTAGCTGGGAGGGTTTTGGTCTTTTTGATGAAGGGAAGGCTGATATTGTAGAAACATTGATGCTTCTCTGCTGCTTCAAGATATTTGTAGTTTTACTGGACAAGTTTGAGATTTTGCTTCGAAAACATGTAGAATGAAAACATCCAGAACCGACATTCAGGTTTTTGTTACTGTGTCTGTTTGCTTCACTCGATTTAAATGAGTTTATCATTTCACTTTTGCCTTCGCTCAACAGACTCTGCAGATGTCAAAGATTTCATGTCATTTGAGTTACTTAAATTTAGTCCTTGAAAAATAGTAGGAATCTCCCTGTATGTTCTTATAATTACCTCCTCGATGTTTTAGCCATGTGAGTCAGACGGTTTTGACTTCAGCTGCTGGTTTCACTCTAACCGACCAATCCCTGTGCTCCAGGTGTCAGATGGTGCCCTGCGCTGTTTCGCCTCTTTGGCCGATAGGTTCACTCGCCGTGGCGTGGATCCCGCCCCTTTAGCCAAACATGGCCTGACAGAAGAGCTGCTGTCCCGCATGGCGGCCGCCGGTGGCACCGCATCAGGCCCCGCCTCATCCTGTAAGCCGGGCCGGACCTCGACAGGTGCCGTCCCCTCAGCGCCCGACTCTAAGATGAGCAACCAGGTGTCGACCATCGTCAGCCTTCTGTCCACACTGTGCAGGGGCTCGCCGCTCGTCACACACGTAGGTCGACACATCTGAAACACCTGCACACTGACCTGGAAGTCATTTACTTATTTACGAGACAGAAGAAAAACCTTATTTGAAAGATACAGGAAGTCAATATCTTCTCGTATATTCTCTTCCCTCCCGGGTTCAGGACCTGTTGCGTTCGGCGCTGCCCGACTCGATGGAGTCTGCTCTGGGGGGAGACGAGCGCTGCGTGCTGGATACCATGCGGCTGGTGGACCTCCTGCTCGTGCTGCTGTTCGAGGGACGAAAGGCGCTGCCCAAGTCCACGGCGGGGTCCACGAGTCGGATCCCTGGCTTGCGACGCCTGGACAGTTCAGGAGAGAGATCGCACCGACAGCTCATTGACTGTATCCGCAGCAAGGACACCGACGCTCTGATCGACGCCATCGACACCGGAGGTAAGAGGAGAGAGACCAGTCAGAAGTTATCAAATCCTCTCTCACAGCCGAGGTTGTGACAGTTATTAATAACGTGTTGTGTTGAAACGTCTCCGTCATGACATTGAGGCGGTGGAAACAAATCCTAAGATGCTTAAGTTCAAGAAAAAGAAAGTTATGAAAGAAATAACTTTCATGTCTGATTTGAGTCGAGCTTGTTCATGAATAATAAATTAAAAACTTTCGTGAGTAATTCCTTTAACTGAACGGCTCCATATTCAAATTGCGCTTCTTTATATCGTCTCAGTTGTAACACGTCAGTGCTGTTTTGTCTTTGAGGACTGATAAGTGACTTCTGTTGCAGCTTTTGAGGTGAACTTCATGGACGATGTTGGACAGACGCTGCTCAACTGGGCTTCAGCTTTCGGCACGCAGGAAATGGTAAAGAAACACGTGAACACACACCGACAGAGACACCAGAACATCAGCTGACACGCTTGCTGCTTCTCTCTGGGAGGAACTGTCTGGCTCTCGTTCAGCCCAACGCCTAATTCTAAACTGAAATGTCTCTATATGCTCATTGGATGGATTTCCATTTATTTTGGTTCATTGTCCCTGGAGGATGAATTCTACTGACGTTTGTGACCCAGTGCCAATCGGACTTCAGATCGTGACAGTGTTCCTCTAAAACCTCATTTCTAAGCTTTTATGTGCTAAATCCTCGCTGTCGCAGCCGCTTAGCTGAACGTCCTGAACGTCCTGAACGTCCTGAGGGACATGACATCATTTAGTCCAACCAACTACGTCTGATTTTGTTGCTGCAGGTGGAGTTTCTATGTGAAAGGGGAGCAGACGTAAACAGAGGTCAGAGGTCATCCTCACTACATTACGCTGCCTGTTTCGGACGCCCACAAGTAGCCAAGGTAACACACACACACACACACACACACACACACACACACACACACACACACACACACACACACACACACACACACACACACACGGATCCAGAGATTGTATACATACTGTAAACGCAGCATCCTGAGTTTGGAGAGGGAGTTTTATTTTTCAGGTCACATGGAAACACCTGGCAACATGCTGCGTTCTCATTGGCTGTGTATATTTAAGCATGAAATTTGGTTTGTGTTTGTGCAGACTCTGCTGCGTCATGGTGCCAACCCGGACCTGCGTGACGAGGACGGAAAGACTCCTCTGGACAAGGCCAGGGAGAGAGGACACAGTGAGGTGGTGGCCATTCTGCAGTCCCCTGGTTAGTAAACCTAGAGTATTACTGTTAACTATCCACAGCGTTCACACACCACTGAACAGGTCTAATGTGAGGTGTGATCAGACATTAACAGCAGCTCTCTTGTTTGTGCATGTTGTCAGACATTATCATTGATGGGTCTTGGTTCCATTCAGCACCAGTTAAGTCCCACTAAACGTGTGTTTTCAGGAGACTGGATGTGTCCAGTGAACAAGGGGGACGACAAGAAGAAGAAAGACGTGAACAAGGAGGAGGAGGAGGGCAGCGAGCCCAAAGGAGACCCAGAGATGGCTCCAATCTACCTGAAGAGACTCCTGCCTGTTTTTGCACAAACCTTTCAGCAAACCATGCTGCCTTCTATTAGGTGAACTATTCCTTTTTGAATCGTTCTCGACTGCACACGAGATTCGTCTGGCTCCGTTTCAACCTGGTTCATTTGACTGGGAGCAGATGGACCTGCTCCGTCTAATCTTAATTCAATTAGAGCAGATGAACTGAAGGCGTTGAGTCTTGGATGGATGATTGAAGGAAAAGAGGAACAGAGCAAAAGAAACGGTCGACAATGATAGAAAAGACGGAGACATCATGTGTTAGAGCTGCGCTACACATCTGTCTGTCTGATCCAGCTTGAAGTAAACTTGGCAGGTTGATTGGCGGCAGCGTCGGGACTTATGTTATTGATTTTATTGATATTTTTTGTATCTGACAAAGGTCAAAGGTCAAGCCCACAGCCAGGGGTCAACATTTTAGCATAATGCTAATGCAGGGGAAGTACATTGGTAGGGCCCTTAACTCAGTTTCAGATTAGTAACTATTTACACATGTTCTTCTGCAGCTCTGATTATTAACAGCTTCACCACACAAAATAAATATGTCAGGTCTGACTCACTGAGACATCATCACTGATCTCCTTCTTCTTAAAAGTTCAAACTCTTCATACCGGTATAGAAAGTTTTAGGAGGATGGAGCATCTCTGAATGTATTTCTTGTTTAATGTCTGTCTGTTTTTAGGAAAGCCAGCCTGGCTCTGATCAGGAAGATGGTTCACTACAGCAGTGAAGTGCTGCTGAAGGAGGTGTGTGACAGTGAGACGGGACACAACCTGCCCACAGTGCTGGTGGAGATCACAGCTACCGTCCTCGACCAGGAGGTAACGACCACAATGATGACAACTAAAAGAACACTGTGTGAAAGCTGAGCAGCTGAGCTGAAAATGTATGACGTGATGATGTCACCAGGTGCTTGCGTGATGTCACCTCTCTAGAAGCTTCCTACAGACGGTTGTTGTCGATTCATCAGCGAAAACTAAATATCTCAAAGAGAATGAAAACATAAGAAGAGCGGGAATGAGCTGAATGTTTCAATGGTTGAAATCAATGATGGTGACACACTAATGACACTGTGTGTGTGTGTGTTGTGTGTGTTTGTGTGTGTGTTTGTCAGGATGACGACGACGGCCACCTCCTGGCTCTGCAGATTATACGAGACCTGGTGGACAAAGGTGGAGACGTTTTCCTCGATCAACTGGCTCGACTCGGAGTCATCAACAAGGTGTCCACTCTGGCAGGACCGGCATCTGATGACGAGAATGAGGACGAAGCAAAGCCGGAGAAGGTAGGGGGGGGGGAGAGTGTGTGTTTGTGTGTGTTGCTTTGAACGATGACAAGAGGCTTCAGATTCTTCTTTCCTTTGAGCGTATTCAGTGTTTGAATCGATCATTATCATTGGTTGCAGTAGCCACATCATTTAGGTGCACCCAAAAATGTCCATGTTGGAATGCAACAATACACATATTAACCCTTTCTTGGCAGTTCCTATATACATTGGTAATTTCTTTATTGGATTCATGTCCGATTCACATGGTTTCGATATAATATTGATTCAATTCAGGATAATTGATTTGTGCAATACCAATTTTGCTTGGATATGTGCAAGGAATCCTCTAAACTTATACATTATTAATGGATCCAACCATCCCGATGTTCCCCACGTTTTCGTTAAGAAGAGTCGAGGATGGTTTTGAAGATCCCATTGAGATAAGATATCTCTTCAGGGAGACCTGGTAAAGATGGGCAGCAGTGATTTCTCAAATTCACAGCTGCAGAGAATATGATTGAGCTTGGAAACAGTGTCTTTGCAGTTGTTGTGGTGGAGGAGGAATAAAAACATGTTAAGAATGTTATGAGCAGAGGAGAACATGAAGGGTGGTTGTTTGTCCTGCAGGAGGAGGAGGTGCAGGAGGATGCGAGGGAGGTCCAGCAGGGGAAGCCGTATCACTGGAGGGACTGGTCCATCATCAGGGGGAGGGACTGTCTCTACATTTGGTCGGACGCTGCCGCCCTCGAGCTCTCCAACGGCTCCAACGGCTGGTTCAGGTTCATCCTGGACGGGAAGCTGGCCACCATGTACTCCAGCGGGAGCCCAGAGGGGGGCTCCGACAGCTCTGGTACAAACAACACACTGGTAACACACTCGTTGATATCTGGTCGTCTTTGTAGCCACGACTGATGTCGTTTCATCGCCCCTCAGAGTCTCGCAGCGAGTTCCTGGAGAAGCTGCAGCGGGCGAGGAGTCAGGTGAAGCCAGTGACGGCCAGTCAGCCAATCCTGTCCAGTGTGGGCCCCACTAAGCTGACTGTGGGGAACTGGTCCCTGACCTGCCTGAAAGAAGGAGAGATCGCCATCCACAACTCAGACGGACAGCAGGCCACCATCCTGAAGGAGGACCTGCCGGGCTTCGTCTTTGAATCCAACAGGGGAACCAAACACTCGTTCACTGCAGAGACGTCTCTAGGTGAGTCCCAGCGTGATCGGACCAGACTCACAGGAGCTTCACACTGATCTGAGGATATTCACCATCTAAAATAACAACTTTACTATTGTAGAATTATGACTTTATTCCCATAATATTATAACCTTATTCTTGAAATCTCAGATTTTATTTCCCCCTTTTAAGTTGCACTTGCAGTCTGACGTAGATAAGAAGTGAATGTTCTGTTTGGTAAGAACACAAACTGCTGAACGGAACCCACAGAGACTGACGGCTTTCATCAGCTGCAGGAGCAATGGGACTGTTTAGCTCCAAGGTGATGATGTACTTTCTGGTGTGTGTGTCTGTGTGTGTGTGTGTGTGTGTGTAGGCTCTGAGTTTGTCACTGGCTGGACGGGGAAGCGAGGCAGGAAGCTGAAGTCGAAGCTGGAGAAGACGAAGCAGAAGGTGAAGAGCATGGCGAGGGAGCTGTACGACGACCACTTCAAAGCTGTGGAGAGCATGCCCCGAGGAGTGGTGGTCACCCTGAGGAACATCTCCACACAGCTGGAGTCAGCCTGGGAGCTGCACACCAACAGACAGGTACTGACACACACATACACAGGTACTGACACACACAGGCGAGTACAGACAGTAAATGGGTTTTGTGTTCACAGTGTATTGAAGGGGAGAACACGTGGAGGGACCTGATGAAAACGGCTCTGGAAAACTTGATCGTGGTTCTGAAGGATGAAAACACGATTTCTCCGTATGAGATGTGTAGCAGTGGCCTGGTCCAGGCTCTGTTCACTGTCCTCAACAACGTGAGTGGTCTCTTGAAAACCAGTGCGTCCCGTCGGGATGACGTGGGAGCGTCTGTACAGGTGTTCACATGTTGTTTGTTTTCCTGCAGAGTGTGGAACTGGACCTCAAACATGATTGTAAGCCTTTAATGGAGAGGATCAATGTCTTTAAGGCGGCTTTCAGCGAGAACGAAGACGATGAAAGGTAAACAACCAGTCAGCTGATCACGAGTTGAAGAACTTACACCTTTGGATTTTACTTGATGGTCTGAAGAGTTAAACATGAATAATAATGTTGGGTTGTATTTGAACCCGCTCACCCGGCACTAAGACTTTTTGGTGGTTATGAAGTTTGTTGTAATTTGGCGTTAAGGTCAAGTTAAATCTGTCTGAGCCGTGAACTGACAAGAGGAAGAGTTTGACCTGTTTCTGTGTTTGCAGCCGACCCGCTGTTGCCTTAATCCGTAAACTAATAGCTGTCCTGGAGTCGATTGAACGTCTACCTCTGCACCTGTACGACACTCCAGGATCCACATACAACCTGCAGGTGAGTCGCAGTGTGTCCTGGGCCTCAGGTAGAGGGGAAATGGTGTTATCACTATTATTGTGGTCTGCACACCCTGTTTATCCAGAAACATGAATTCAGCCCGTTGTTATAAATATCAGCTCCAAGTGTGAGTGAGGAGAAAAGAGCAGAATCTGTGTTGCCTGTGACTCTGACTCGGTTTCCAACCTGCTGGAAATCGAGTCAGAGTCTGAGATGTGTCTGCGAGCCTCTCGGATCGCGTCTTTGAAGAGTTCAAACAAAGTGACTGGTGACTTCGTGTTTCTGCTCTTCGTGTTTCTGCATTAACTCCGGTGTGTCTTTGTTCCTCAGATCTTGACGAGGAGGCTGCGTTTCCGTCTGGAGCGAGCGCCTGGAGAGACGGCTCTGATTGACCGGACGGGACGAATGTTGAAGATGGAACCACTGGCCACTGTGGAGTCGCTGGAGCAGTACCTGCTGAAGATGGTGAGGACACACAACACCAACAGCAGACAGGATTTCTCTTCCATTAAAACTGTATCTCTGCTGATGTGTCTGTTGTGGGCAGAGAGCAGCACTGACTTTCATCACATTTCAATCCTCACATCAACGTATCGTCAGGTCACTCTGCTGGTTTTAGTATCATCTTTTATTTCAGGAAAGAAAAACATCTGTTGCAAGTGGCACAAACGATAAAACATGTTTATTTTTAATCTTTAATTGTATGTTTCCTTTTTAAATTCATCAGACATTGAACTTTTTACAACAAACAATACAACTACAGTACGTTACAATATAAATCAGTATCGGTACCATATCACACAGCCAAACTTTATTCAACAGTAGTTAAACACTATAAAAGTTGGCGTGAAGCTAAGTCAGCAAATCAAATCTGTGAAAATAAAACGTGACTCTCAAAGAAAACGTGTCAGTTTCTGATCAGTCATCAAATTTCCTATTTTCCCATCTCCCACCTGACGCTGAGCACCTCATGGGAAACAATCGTTCTAAACTCGTGGAGAATCCAGCATGCTGTTAATTTCCTGCTCCTCTTCGTCCTCTAGGTGGCGAAGCAGTGGTACGACTTCGAGCGCTCGTCCTTCGTCTTCGTGAGGAAGCTGAGGGAAGGTCAGACCTTCACCTTCAGACACCAACACGACTTTGACGAGAACGGCATCATCTACTGGGTTGGAACCAACGCCAAGTAGGTTCAAGCCTTTATTTGTAATAAGCCTTCTTTAGAACCAGTTTTACATATTTTCTACATTACATTAGATTTATGTCAAACAATGGAGGCCGTGTCCGATTTGATCCTGCATGTGCGTTTGTTTGCTTCTTTGTGTTTCCAGACAAAGAAGTTAAACCTACTACTTTACTCATAGACCCAATGAATACAGACTTTAACTGATTATTCACATAATTCTGTTGTGGTTGAAGTTATTTGATATTATTTTAGTTTTACAGGGTGAAAGGTTTTTAATCTAGAGTTTATTGTCTCGGGCACGAGGACTTAGAGAGAATCATCACAACTGGACTCGACTCTTTCTCTTCGATTTGTATTCACTCATTTGTTTTGCAGGACGGCGTATGAGTGGGTAAACCCCGCCGCCTACGGCCTTGTGGTGGTTACATCTTCAGAGGGGCGTAACCTTCCCTATGGGCGGTTGGAGGATATCCTGAGTCGGGATAGCTCCGCCCTCAACTGCCACACCAATGATGACAAGAATGCCTGGTTCACCGTCGACCTCGGCCTCTGGGTCATTCCCTCGGCTTACACCCTGAGACACGCCAGGTAAATAAACGTTCAGCCTCAGACACTCCAGGTAAAAAAAACGATATTAGGTAAAGGTGCGACAAACAGCCTGTTCTGATTGGCTGTACTTTCCCCCCCCTCAGGGGTTATGGCCGCTCCGCGTTGAGGAACTGGGTGTTTCAGGTGTCGAAGGACGGTCAGAACTGGACAACGCTCTACACTCATGTAGATGACTGCAGCCTCAACGAACCCGGGTACGACTCCTTGTTTCACTGAATTCATCCCATGTTCATTTTATTGTTGCACAGTTGTGACGAAACACCAGGAGGCGACGTGGACCAGTTCTTACTCAGGAGCTCATATTTACAGAAACTGAGCTCTGACTTGAAGTCAATCCACAACCCAGAGGGTCTGTGGATTGGTGATGTGTTAAAGTAAAACTGTGTTTCTACAGGTCGACGGCCACGTGGCCTCTGGACCCGTCCAAAGAGGAGAAGCAGGGCTGGAGACACATTCGGATCAAACAGATGGGCAAGAACGCCAGCGGTCAGACTCACTACCTGTCCCTGTCTGGCCTGGAGCTGTACGGCACGGTCACCGCCGTCTGCGAGGACCAGCTCGGTAAGGACAACCCTATCGTCACTTTCACGTTGAGTATGGGTGAGGTGATCATTTTTCTTGCTCTAAATACCCACTAGAACCACATGTGTTATTAAACCAGGGAAAGTAATCAACAAATGCAGGTTTTCAGCGTCCAGCTGTTTGAAGAAGTCACTGAGCGGTTTTTCTTTCTCTCTCTCTGTGTCTCAGGTAAAGCTGTGAAGGAAGCGGAGGCAAACCTGCGTCGCCAGCGGCGACTCTTCCGCTCCCAGGTCATGAAGTACATTGTTCCTGGGGCGCGGGTCGTCCGTGGAATTGACTGGAAGTGGCGAGACCAGGACGGAAACCCAGCTGGAGAGGGCACTGTCACTGGAGAGGCTCACAACGGTAAGAAAGTTCTCCTTAGAAGAAGAAATGTGTTGGTTGATGTTTCAGCTCCAGGCGACGAGGACTCGCGAAGCAGCAGGTTGAACTTGTATTTGAAAGTGTGATTATGTCCCATGGTTTTGTCGTCTTAAAGTTTCCATGCTTCGGTTCACAGGCAGATATTTATTCCAGAACATTTTGAATCTGTAAACCTGTCTTTGTATTTTCATAAAGTTCAGAATTCTGTGTCTAAGAACCTTAGCTTTTCAAATGTAGAGTAAACTCTGAGTCACTGCGTCAAAGACTGAGGAGAATGAGCCCAGATCCAGGACCAGTCTCGATGGGAGGTACAGGGGGTCGAAGTGAATCACATGAAGCAGCACCAAAGATTCTGCAAGATTTATCCATATGCACACAAATTAAAAACCATGTTTATAAACTGATTTGAAATTCCCAGTGTTTTTCTCGTCCTGACTTTGACGACCTGCCAAACATCCGCTCACTGTCACTAAAGTAGTTGTTCGTGTTAAACGAGGATATAAAGAAGAAGGAGTCAGATCCTCTCCACAGCCAGTGATTGGTGACGAGTCGAGGAGCCGACAGCTTGTGATGCTCATCAAAACACTAAGATCCAACCGACGCTTCTTCTTCACATTCACTTACATACTCAAGGTCACGTGCACACACAGGGTTTTACTTTGAAACGACCTCCGTTCACTCGAGTGTTTCTGCTCAGAAACCGGATCAGACTTTCATGTACGCTGGTCGTGGTGTAAACAGGAAGTAGATTGCAGTGTTTCCACATTAATCATGTGGACTGTGACGCCTCGCCAGACTGTACTTTCCTTTTTCCACTTCTCGTAACAACATGAGAACATAAGAGATGTGTTGGTGTTTCTACTCACGCGAGAACTTGTCTTTCACCGATGAGTCTGAGTAGCTGTTACTCAGAATCTGTTGCACGTGAGAGCCACGTTCCTGCGTTCACGTCTTCTATCGCTGTGGATTGGATGAATTCTGTGGGAGACGCTGGGTTGTCTCCTCTGCAGTTGGTTGCTTAGTTACAGAAAATCCTTTGAACGGCGATGGTAAAAAGTCAGAGCATGATTGGAGGTGAGATGTTTGTAGCTACTGATCCTGCCGATCAGCTGTGGAGGCGTAACTGTTGTTACCATGTCAACCAGTAACACTGAATATTATGACACTGTCTCAACACACGGATCCCAACAGGTCACATGGACAGTCGTCGTTATCGATCAGGTCTGATCGATAATCCTCCATCTTTACCTCCTCCTGTTCCTACTCCTCTGCATATCCTCCTCCGCCTCGTCTCCCACTTTCCTCCTCCACTCCTCTATCGCCTCCTCTTATTCACCTTCATCTTAAGCTCCTCTTTATCTTAGTTTCCTTGTTTTCTCCTCGTCATCTCCTCCTCCTCCTCCTCTTTATCTTAGTCTCCTCTTCATCTTCTCCTCCTCCCTCTCTTTTTCTCCTCCTCCTCTCAGTGTTTGTGTTTAGATCTGATGTCACTGAGTGGGACAGCAGCTCAGTTGATTTATAATTTTTATGAATCATAATCCAGGATGATCGTTGTTGATTCTCACTTTTGATTTATTTGTGTTGTTGCTTTGACCGTTTTGTGTTTTGCAGGAATAGTTTCTACTTTTGTCATTTTCTGTGCCTGTTCATATTTTCCTCATCGCTCCACCTGGACAGAAATCTCCACAGGTGGAATTTTAAAGTGTTGAAGTTGTTGCTCTTTAAAGTCCCAGTGAAACTTCATTTTCATTTTCAGAGTGACAAAACTCTTTTTCAGATATCTAACCTATATATGCATTTATATGTATTAGATGTATAATGATTTTCAAATATATACATACACCTACAATATAATTTATATATAATAAATGAATAAAGATTAAAACCCAAAGTATCAGTTGACATGTTGAAGCCATGGACAGTAGAATTATTGTTATTCATTATAATTTCAGTTGGCGTAGCTCTCCCCCTCTTCATTCACCTTCGTCCAGTTGCACGCGTCCTCTGGCCACGTTTTAAGACTTTCATACTAATATATAGATAATCGGGAAGTTGACAGAAGCAGGAACATCCAAGCTTTATAAACACATGAAGACAGAAGTGATGAAATCTGAAAATGAAAATGTCCGACCACCAGTTGATGATTCCATAAACTATATAAAAACGCTGCTGTTGCTGCTGAAACAGAAAATCTCACCTGAGATTAAAATTCACTGTATTTGAACCACATTTGGACGAATTAACAAATGAGGCGTTGCTTTACTTTAAATGGACGATTCATGTTCGTGCTGTGATCTGGTCCAGTGTGGAGCTGCTCTGACTGTAAGCTGCTTCTCTGCTCTGAGTCTTCCTCCCTCTACCACTCTGTCTCTCTCTCTCTCTCTCTGTCCGTCTATCTCTCTCTGCCGGGTCTCTGACATCCATCCGTCCGTCTCCCTCCTATCTCTCTGTCCATCCAGGCTGGATTGATGTAACCTGGGATGCTGGCGGCTCTAACTCTTACCGTATGGGCGCTGAAGGGAAGTTTGACCTCAAGCTTGCTCCAGGGTACGACCCTGAGTCGGCTGCCACAGCGCCGTCACCCAAACCTGTCTCATCCACTGTTTCAGGCCCCGCCTCCTCCACGGTGGGACCCTCCGTGACGCCAGCAGCCATCGGCGGCACGACTACCACCACCTCCTCCTCATCGTCTTCCTCGCACCAGCAGTTGTGGAGCAGCCTGGTGAAAAATAACTGTCCCGATAAGGGCGGGGCCACATCACTCGGCGGGGCCAGCTCGTCCAGCAGGAAGGGCAGCAGCAGTTCCGTCTGCAGCGTCGCCTCCTCCTCTGACATCAGCCTGAGTTCTTCGGCCGGGCTGCCGGGTTTGGGGGGTCTGCGGCTAGAGAGGAGGGCTGAAGGGCTGCTGCTCGACCAGGGCTCCGGAGCGGGAGGATTAACGGGTTCCGACGGACAGGAGCCGATTGTCGTACTGTCGTCTGCGGTGGAGGGCGGATCCGGCTCGGCGTCCAGTTCTGGCACGCTCACTGCCGACACGCCCGCCCCTGGAGACGAAGCCAGAAATAAGGACTCCTCCATGGCAACCATCGACCCAGCAGCAGCCATCTCCATGGGGCTGGTGAGCGTGAGCTCCCCTGACGTCAGCTCAGTGTCGGAGTCTTCGAGCAAGGACACGCCTTCCCAGAGGCCTCTGTGCTCGGCAGCTAACGCCCGGCTGTCGGTCAGCTCACTGCTGGCCGCCGGCGCTCCCATGAGCTCCAGCGCCAGCGTTCCCAACCTGTCGTCCCGTGAGGCCAGCTTGATGGAGTCCTTTGTCCGCCGTGCACCCAACATGTCGCGCACTAACGCCACCAACAACATGAACCTGAGCCGCAGCAGCAGCGACAACAACACCAACACGCTGGGCAGGAACGTCATGAGTACAGCCAGTGAGTACTCCAGCATTACTGCACTGATACCACATGGAAACTACAGTATTACTACATGAAGCTGCTGAATAAAACCCTCAATGTTGTTTCTGACAGAATTACCAACATTTACAAAAACTCTCAGCCTCTGAAGCAGATAGACTTATATCTTTTATAACGTTTCTCTTACAGTCATTTTTTTAAAGGGTTTCACCTGAGCCCAGTCAAACATAGTAATCATCACTTCATCCAGCTGCTAAAATACCTTATTATGGTTTTGGAACAGCTCTGAAGAAGCTGATCTCTGCATTCAGCTTCTCTCAGACAAAAGGAATCAGACCTGAGACCAGATCCAGTGTGGGTCTCCTGTCTGTGTCCTGCAGCCAATCAGCAGCTGACTGGATCTGAACGAGCTTCCCCTGCTTCCTCTGGTTTCTGACCGACTAACTGCCCTTTGTTTGTTTGCAGCTTCTCCTCTCATGGGTGCTCAGAGCTTTCCTAACCTCACCACCACTGGCACCACCTCCACTGTTACCATGTCAACCTCCATAGTAACCAGCAGCAATAACGTAGCCACGGCCACCACTGGTTTGTCGGTGGGCCAGTTGCTAAGCAACACCCTAACGACCAGCCTGACGTCCACGTCCAGCGAGAGCGACACGGGCCAGGAGGCTGAGTTCTCTCTCTATGGTTGGTGAACACACAGACACACACAGACACACACAGACACACACACACACACGTTCTCCAACACCTAACCTTAATCATCACAACTAAAGGCCTAACCTAAACCTGCCCCCCCCCCCCCCTGCTTCAGCTGACCTAACTCAGAGAGCAGTCTAACAAACTAAATATATCCATGTCTACAACTGAGTTTTGGTTTGAGCGTCAAAATAATGTTCATCAGTTCCAGATCAGCTTAAACAAACTCAACTTTTCTGTAAAATATGTAGATTCCAAAGTCATTCTGCTCAGTTCAGATCTCTACAGCTTCTGGTTGTTGATGTTTAAAGTTGTGAAATTATATGAAATAAGAAAACCTGCAGACATTCATTTTCTTTATGATGTTATATTTGGAAAAGGTGAGGGTCAAACCTGAATGATTTCATCCACATTAGCTCTCATCCAATGTCCTGCAGACTTCCTGGACAGCTGTCGTGCCAACACGTTATTGGCTGAGCTGGATGACGAGGAGGACCTCCCCGAGCCCGACGACGACGATGACGAGAATGAAGACGACAATCAGGAGGACCAGGAGTACGAGGAGGTCCTGGTACAGAAACGTCTTGTATTATGGGTTTTACATTAACGGTAACTGGAAGTAAGGATTAGTTGGATGAGTGTGTCACTGCCATCCTGCAGGAGGAGGAGGAGTACGAGACCAAAGGAGGTCGCAGGAGGACGTGGGACGACGACTTCGTCCTTAAGAGACAGTTCTCTGCTCTGGTTCCCGCCTTCGACCCCCGACCAGGAAGAACAAACGTCCAGCAGACCACCGACCTGGAGATCCCCCAACCCGGTAACACACACACACACACACACACACACACACACACACACACACACACACACACACACACACACACCTGTCCTAGTTTTATGATTTTGTATTGTAAAATGAGATTAAATCTATGTTGATTTAAATAAAAACATTTTTTTAACTTCTATCTCTAATAGAAACCGTCATTGACTCACAAAGCAAAACTTTTCAGGTTCCTACTTTAGCTGATTTTTGAGTTTGACTGTTCTGAACTCATCTCGTGCTTTCTGCTTCAGGAACTCCTCGTTCGGAGGTTCAGGAGGAGGTGGAGTGCGCTCCCTCTCCTCACCTCGCCCTCACCCTCAAGGTAAGGCAGTCAACACACAGGGACTCACTTCAGACCCTGAAGCTTGTAAAAGGAAACGTATCAACTGTCGAACTATCTGAGATTCACTCGAGCTGTCACTAGTGGCTCATGATGTCACAGATACCAAGCTGTGATTGGTTGCCGACCATCGTGTTGTCATGACAAGACTTCCTGACTGCTATCACCCTGACACGATGACGATCTCCTGAGACATAAACACAGCGAAGTCCAAAGCCGTTGGTCGCATCCCCCTCTTGTCACGGGGGAACGTTGCCTATGAGGCGTTGAGGGCTTTAATTCACAGGGAGCATTTTCCATATGTTCATCTCT
The DNA here is from genome assembly GCF_009819705.1 of Hippoglossus hippoglossus. Lineage (NCBI taxonomy): Eukaryota > Metazoa > Chordata > Actinopteri > Pleuronectiformes > Pleuronectidae > Hippoglossus > Hippoglossus hippoglossus. The sequence continues at coordinate 616,493 of NC_047172.1, read as the reverse complement.
AGTTTTGTAACGTTGACCTGAACTCATCACTGACAGGAAATAAAAACATAATGACAGAATCCCAGAGAGTCTGTCATTATGTACTGGTCTCATGAAGCCCGTGTGTTGATTCAGGTGGCCGGGCTGGGTACGACCAGGGAGGTGGAGCTTCCTCTGTCCAACTACAAGTCGACCATCTTCTACTACGTCCAGCGACTGCTGCAGCTCTCCTGCAACGGATCCGTGAAGACGGACAAACTGCGACGCATCTGGGAGCCGACGTACACGTAAGAGGCGGCGACGCAGATCTGAACGTGAGATTCACCTTCTCAGATGTTTGAGGTTTTACTGTCTGTCCTGCAGGATAATGTACCGAGAGCTGAAGGACGCCGATAAAGAGAAGGAGAGCGGAAAGATGGTGACTCGCACGTTACAACACGCACTGATTGTCTTTATATACAGTCATGTTTCATCACACACCTGACCTCTGACCTGTTCCCCTCCTCCAGGACTTCTGTGAGCACAGTATCAGTGTCGGGGGTCGTTCTGGCGGTTTGAGCCCGAGTACAGTATCAGCCAATCAGAGCAGTGAGATCCTGGGCGTGGCCAGGGAGGCGGCCCAGGCGAAGGCAGGCTGCAGCCAGAACGCCTGCGGCGTGGAGGACGTCCTGCAGCTGCTGCGTATCCTCTACATCATTGGAGGAGACGTCACCTCCAACCCTCGCTCGCTGCAGGAGGGTAGGAACACACATGATCTTTGTTTGAAGCACACGTCCTGATGTTGTGGCAGTTTGTGATTTATTGTTTTTATTTTGTGTTCAGATATCGACGAGCTGCAGTTCAACGCGTCTCCAGAGGAGTTCACCAGTAAGAAGATCACAACCAAGATCCTGCAGCAAATCGAGGTCAGTCAGCACATGATGCTGCAGGAGTTCATCTGTGGTGACGGTGGTTTGATGCCCGTTGTTCCAGGTCTTTGAACTTGTTTATTTCTCTGTTTCCCAGGAGCCTCTGGCTCTGGCCAGCGGAGCGTTGCCCGAGTGGTGTGAACAGCTCACCTCCAAGTGTCCTTTCCTCATCCCCTTCGAAACCCGACAGCTCTACTTCACCTGCACCGCCTTCGGAGCGTCCCGGTGAGCCTGAGGGACAGATCCTCCCCTGACCCCTCCCACTTTCCCCCAGTGAGCCGCACCGAAGAGGCCGGACACTGACCATAACGCAGACGTCGGTTTGGAACTGACCGGGGCCTTAAAGTCCTTGAACCAGGGAACAGACGCGAGAAGAAAATAAACCATAATAATTAACAACGAACCAAAAGTCTCAAATCTTGATGAGTTCAGTAAAACGAAGGGACGTTTGGAAACTAAGATCAAATCATTAAAAAATGTTTAAAAAACATTTGAAAATGTGGCACAAACCAAATAGAAAATTCAAGAAAAACTGTTCAGTGAAATCCAGTTCACAGTAGAACCTGAAGATGGCGCTCACATTATAGTTTGGAGACGCAACAAATCTACCATCGTTCATTTAATGATTCATTCACTCGGTTTTAAATTTTATGTTTGTTTCATTGTATTTTTTCTATTTATTTATATTTCCTCTGACCTCTGACCTCTGTGTCTGCAGGGCGATTGTGTGGCTGCAAAACCGCCGGGAGGCGACCATGGAGCGCTCCCGGCCGTCCACGACAGTGCGGCGGGACGATCCTGGAGAGTTCAGGGTGGGTCGCCTCAAACACGAGCGAGTGAAAGTCCCCCGTGGGGACGCCATGATGGAGTGGGCGGAGTCTGTCATGCAGATCCACGCTGACAGGAAGTCTGTGCTGGAGGTGAGAAGTGTTTCCACATTAATAACTGAGGGAAACGATTTCTACTGAGGAAGACATGAACATGGAATAATCAGGCTTGTGTGTGTGTGTGTGTGTGTGTGTGTGTGTGTGTGTGTGTGTGTGTGTGTGTGTGTGTGTGTGTGTGTGTGTGTGTGTGTGTGTGTGTGTGTGTGTGTGTGTGTGTGTGTGTGTGTGTGTGTGTGTGTGTGTGTGTGTGTGTGTCCAGGTGGAGTTTCAGGGCGAGGAGGGAACAGGCCTCGGTCCGACTCTGGAGTTTTACGCTCTGGTGGCTGCCGAGTTTCAGAGAACGTCTCTGGGAGTCTGGTTGTGTGACGACGACTTCCCCGACGACGAGTCACGACAGGTCAGACTCACAGATCAACTGATAAGATGTGGGAGGTCAAAGGTCAAAGTCATATAGCCGCTGGGTTGTAACTAATCTGTTTTTATTATTAACCCTTTAAAATGTGTTGGTTTCAGGTGGACCTGGGCGGTGGTCTGAAGCCTCCTGGTTTCTACGTGCAGCGCTCCTGTGGTCTGTTCGCTGCCCCGTTCCCTCAGGACAGCGAAGAGCTGGAGCGCATCACCAAGCTGTTCCACTTCCTGGGCGTCTTCCTGGCCAAGTGTATCCAGGACAACCGGCTGGTGGACCTGCCCGTGTCTCAGCCGTTCTTCAAGCTGCTCTGCATGGGAGACATCAAGTCCAACATGAGCAAGCTGCTGTACCAGTCCCGCAGCTCGCCGCATGGTCACGACCCCGACCGGCCATACCTGCATCCCTTCCTGCTGCTGTCCGAGGTGCAGTCGGAGGCGTCCACCGAGGAGAGCCAGGAGACGTATTCCGTGGGCAGCTTCGACGAGGACTCCAAGTCCGAGTTCATCATGGACCCACCCAAACCCAAACCACCGGCCTGGTACCACGGCATCCTGACCTGGGACGACTTCCAGCTGGTCAACCCCCACAGGTCAGAACGCCCTTCTCCTCTTTCTCTTTATTTCTTTGCTCTTTTCTTTGTCCTTTTTTTTGAAGGAAGTAGTGAAGGAGAAAAAAGTAGAAGAGGAAAGGAGGAAATAAAGATGAAGAAGAGGGAGGGGAATGACAAAGATGAGGAAAGAAGGAAAAGATAGAAGGAAAAGAAAGGAGTAAGGAGGAAAAGAAGGGGAAGTAGAGGAAGTAGGAAGAAAAGAAAGGGAAGTAGAGGAAGTAGGAAGAAAAGAAGGGGAAGTAGAGGAAGTAGGAAGACGTGGAAGAAAAGAAGGATGAGTTCTTCAGTTTCTTCTCCCTCCACTTGGTTCAAACAGCCACACAAGTTAAACCAGGGTTGAGTTTGAATCTGCAGCGTCTCGCTCGACCTGCGGACGCTGAGAACACGTTTCATCTTCTCTGCTTTTGTTCCACAGAGCCAGTTTCCTGAAGGAGGTGAAGGAGCTGGCGGTGAAGAGGAGGCAGATTCTGGCGAGTAAGAGTTTATCTGAGGACGAGAAGAACACCAGACTGCAGGACCTGATGCTGAGGAACCCGCTCGGCTCCGGACCCCCCCTCTGCATCGAGGACCTCGGGTAAAACACACAGAGCGCCTGACGCCAAACACGGGGTCGCCATGGTAACGCTCCCCCATGGGCTCTACATCAGGTTATAGACAAAAGAAATGGAGACACAGAGAAACACAGAAACACAGAAACATCAGAAAGTAAAGACGAAAGTTTAGATACATCAGAATTCTGGCTGTGATGAAAGATGACTGGTTTATATGCTGATGTCAGAACACGTCACTGTTCAGTCAGAAACTTCCTGCTTCATAGGAACCTCGGGGTCACGACCTGAAGCAGCTTCAGGATATTTCTTTCAATCGCAATAAACACAATAAACACAATAAACGTGTCCAAGCCTGAGATGAAGCGAGCAGAACCTGCAGTCAGGATCAGTTTATTGAGTTTGACTTTGAACTGCACATGAAGTATGATGACCTGATATCAGTGAACTCTGGATACTGATGTTACATCATCTCGCCATAGGGGCACGAGTTGTGTTCATCAGTGCAGCTGAGAACAGTAACGTGTATTTTGAGAGGACGCATAAGAAATAAGAACTTCCTGCTGTGTCTCTCTCTCTGTCTCTCTCTCTCTCTGTCTCTCCCTCTCTCACTGTCTCTCTCTGTCTCTCTCTGTCTCTCTCTCTGTCTCTCTCTCTCTCTGTCTCTCCCTCTCTCACTGTCTCTCTCTGTCTCTCTCTGTCTCTCTCTCTGTCTCTCTCTCTGTCTCTCTCTCTCTCTCTCTCTCTCTCTCTCTGTCTCTGTCTCTCTGTCTCTCTCTCTGTCTCTCTCTCTCCCTCTCTCACTGTCTCTCTCTGTCTCTCTCACTGTCTCTCTCTGTCTCTCTCTCTGTCTCTCTCTCTGTCTCTCTCTCCCTCTCTCACTGTCTCTCTCTCTGTCTCTCTCTCTGTCTCTCTCTCTGTCTCTCTCTCTCTGTCTCTCTCTCTCTGTCTCTCCCTCTCTCACTGTCTCTCTCTGTCTCTCTCTCTCACTGTCTCTCTCTGTCTCTCTCTCTGTCTCTCTGTCTCTCTCTCTGTCTCTCTGTCTCTCCCTCTCTCACTGTCTCTCTCTGTCTCTCTCTCTGTCTCTCTCTGTCTCTGTCTCTCTGTCTCTCTCTCTCTCTGTCTCTCTCTGTCTCTGTCTCTCCCTCTCTCACTGTCTCTCTCTGTCTCTCCCTCTCTCACTGTCTCTCTCTGTCTCTCTCTCTCACTGTCTCTCTCTCTGTCTCTCCCTCTCTCACTGTCTCTCTCTGTCTCTCCCTCTCTCACTGTCTCTCTCTGTCTCTCTCTGTCTCTCTCTCTCTCTCACTGTCTCTCTCTGTCTCTCTCTCTCTCTCTCTCTGTCTCTCTGTCTCTCCCTCTCTCACTGTCTCTCTCTGTCTCTCTCTCTGTCTCTCTGTCTCTCCCTCTCTCTCTCACTGTCTCTCTCTGTCTCTCTCCCTGTCTCTCTGTCTCTCCCTCTCTCTCTGTCTCTCTCTCTGTCTCTCTCTCTGTCTCACTCTGTCTCTCTGTCTCTCTCTCTGTCTCACTCTGTCTCTCTGTCTCTCTCTCTCACTCTGTCTCTCTCTCTCTGTCTCTCTCTCTCTCTCTCTGTCTCACTGTCTCTCTCTCTCTGTCTCTCTGTCTCTCTGTCTCTCCCTCTCTCACTGTCTCTCTCTCTGTCTCTCTGTCTCACTCTGTCTCTCTCTCTCTCCAGGTTGAACTTCCAGTTCTGTCCGTCCTCAAAGGTTCACGGTTTCTCTGCAGTGGATCTCAAAACCAACGGAGAAGACGAGGTAACGACGAGTGTCTGACGCTGACGAGCAGGAGGTGTCGCTTGTATAAATGTTAATACTGTGTGTGTGTGTGTGTCTGTCTGTGTGTTCAGATGGTGACCATGGAGAACGCTGAGGAGTACGTGGAGCTGATGTTTGATTTCTGTATGCACACTGGTATCCAGAAACAAATGGAGGCGTTCAGAGGTAAAACACTCGTCACATGACTCGACTCGTTTCCTGTAGAAAAGAAATGAGAGTGAAATTCAAACTTCTCCTCCTCTCCTGTGTCCTCTCCTCCTGGTTCCTCTCCTCTCCTCCTCTCCTGTGTCCTCTCCTCCTGGTTCCTCTCCTCTCCTCCTCTCCTGTGTCCTCTCCTCCTGGTTCCTCTCCTGTGTCCTCTCCTCCTCTCCTGTGTCCTCTCCTCTCCTCCTCTCCTGTGTCCTCTCCTCCTGGTTCCTCTCCTCTCCTCCTCTCCTGTGTCCTCTCCTCCTGGTTCCTCTCCTCCTCTCCTGTGTCCTCTCCTCCTGGTTCCTCTCCTCTCCTGTGTCCTCTCCTCCTGGTTACTCTCCTCTCCTCCTCTCCTGTGTCCTCTCCTCCTGGTTACTCTCCTCTCCTCCTCTCCTGTGTCCTCTCCTCCTGGTTCCTCTCCTCTCCTCCTCTCCTGTGTCCTCTCTCCTCCTCTCCTGTGTCCTCTCCTCCTGGTTCCTCTCCTCTCCTCCTCTCCTGTGTCCTCTCTCCTCCTCTCCTGTGTCCTCTCCTCCTCCTCTTCTCCTGTGTCCTCTCCTCCTCCTCTCCTCTTCTCCTGTGTCCTCTCCTCCTCCTCTCCTCTTCTCCTGTGTCCTCTCCTCTCCTCCTCTCCTGTGTCCTCTCTCCTCCTCTCCTGTGTCCTCTCCTCCTCCTCTCCTCCTCTCCTGTGTCCTCTCTCCTCCTCTCCTGTGTCCTCTCCTCCTGGTTCCTCTCCTCTCCTCCTCTCCTGTGTCCTCTCTCCTCCTCTCCTGTGTCCTCTCCTCCTCCTCTCCTCTTCTCCTGTGTCCTCTCCTCCTCCTCTCCTCTTCTCCTGTGTCCTCTCCTCCTCCTCTCCTCTTCTCCTGTGTCCTCTCTTCTCCTCCTCTCCTGTGTCCTCTCTCCTCCTCTCCTGTGTCCTCTCCTCCTCCTCTCCTCCTCTCCTGTGTCCTCTCTCCTCCTCTCCTGTGTCCTCTCCTCCTGGTTCCTCTCCTCTCCTCCTCTCCTGTGTCCTCTCCTCCTCCTCTCCTCTTCTCCTGTGTCCTCTCCTCCTCCTCTCCTCTTCTCCTGTGTCCTCTCTTCTCCTCCTCTCCTGTGTCCTCTCTCCTCCTCTCCTGTGTCCTCTCCTCCTCCTCTCCTCCTCTCCTGTGTCCTCTCTCCTCCTCTCCTGTGTCCTCTCCTCCTGGTTCCTCTCCTCTCCTCCTCTCCTCCTCTCCTGTGTCCTCTCCTCCTGGTTCCTCTCCTCTCCTCCTCTCCTCCTCTCCTGTGTCCTCTCCTCCTCTCCTGTGTCCTCTCTCCTCCTCTCCTGGTTCCTCTCCTCCTGGTTCCTCTCCTCCTCTCCTCCTCTCCTGTGTCCTCTCCTCCTCCTCTCCTCCTCAGAGGGTTTTAACCGAGTCTTTCCGATGGAGAAGTTGAGCTCCTTCAGCCATAAGGAGGTCCAGATGATCCTCTGTGGTAACCAATCACCTTCCTGGACTTCTGATGACATCGTCAACTACACTGAACCAAAGCTGGGTTACACCAGAGACAGGTATGTACACACAATACACACACACACAGACACAATACACAATACACACACAGACACACAATACAGACACAATACACACACACACACACACACACACCTGAACCTTTTCCTGCTGCTGATGTCTGCCCCCCCAGTCCCGGCTTCCTGCGGTTCGTCAGAGTTTTGTGTGGGATGTCGTCGGACGAGAGAAAAGCCTTCCTTCAGTTCACCACCGGCTGCTCCACGCTGCCCCCCGGTGGCCTCGCCAACCTGCACCCCCGCCTCACCATCGTCAGGAAGGTAAACGCTTTCTTCTGCACACATGAACTGAGCAACAGCTGCCAATCAAAGATGATTGGCAGCTCATTATTCATGTTAAAGGTTTGTGTTCACATGCGCTGTCCCACCTGACGGAAGGTGGGACAGCGGAGCTTTGAGGACATCACGTTTAAACCTCAAAACACTGGTTTCACAACACAGGACCACACACACACACACACACACACACACACACACACACACACACACGTTGAAAATTTCTCTAAAAACCGGATTCTATTATAAACGACAAATTCTAATGATTGAGTCAAACTTTATTTCCAACTAATTTAAAGACGGACTCTGATTAAAACATTAAGTGATATTAGATGTCAATGTCAATCAACAGTGGTTTTGCCCCCCCCCCCAGGTCGATGCCACAGACTCCAGTTACCCATCGGTCAACACGTGTGTTCACTACCTGAAGCTTCCTGAATATTCCTCTGAGGACATCATGAGGGAGCGTCTGTTGGCCGCCACCATGGAGAAAGGCTTCCACCTCAACTGACCGCCGCCGCCGCACTGAGCATGCTCCTCTAGTCTGTCTGTCGCCGCCCGCTGCGTGATTGACAGATCAGCCAGCTGATCCGAGCCAGCCTGACTGCTGGAGGAGGAGGGGGGGGGGGGGTCTCATGCAGATTGAAATGAAGCTGCCTCCTCACATCCTCAACACCTCCTTCATCTTCATCAGCAGCAGCACCCTCCTCCTCCTCACCCACCTGAGCTGCTGCTGTGTGTGTGTGTGTGTGTGCTGACCTTCCTCCTCCTCCTGGTTTGACTCGTAGCTTCAGTTTTCAGTTCCTCCTCCAAACAATCACCGCCCCCGTTTTTGTTTTTATTTTTTGTTCTTTTGCTTTTTGTTTTCTGTGTGTGTGTGTGTGTGTGTGTGTGTGTGTGTGAGAGAGACAGTTTTGGGGTTGTTTCTGGCCGGCTGTAGGGGTCAGAGTGCATTTGGTGTTTTCTTTTATGATGAAGCTGTAGAGACAGAAACACTGGTCGTGTGCGAGGCACATGGAAAGAGAAGAAGACGTGTCAGCTCTGCTCTCCTGTATTTTCTTTGTATATTATAAACATTTATTTAACTCAAGTTGCAGTTTGAGGTAAACAGATATTTTCAAATGTGTATGCTCCAAAAAAATAATCATTAAAATGTTTGCAAAGTATGAAGTAAAGCTGGAGTCCTGTAGTTTGTGGAGGGAACCTTCGTCTTTCCAGCGCTCAGATCTCACCCTGAACTAAACATGGGAAACAGAAGCTGAGCGCCTCAACCTGAATCCCCCCCGAAATTCTGTGATCTGCAACTTACAAGAGAAAGTATTGATATCAAAACCATTCAGGACCCGTGCCTTTGGCCTGGGGCCTCCAAACGGACCTGGAGTCAGCAACATAATCTGTTTTCACACATGAAGTCTGTTATATAGCATCTGTCACGTGTTAGAAACTTCAACACGTCCACTCGCTCTCTGGGAAGCTTCCACACATTTAACCAGGAGGCTGCAGGAGAAGATCCATGTGAGGAACATGTGAGGAACATGTCTGAAAGCAGCTACAGTCAGAGCGCCACCCATTGGTCACTCAGTCGTCATGTGGGCCTGATAATGATCAATCCTATGATTTGTGCTTCCTGAGATTTAACACTTCACCAACTAGGTTTGACGTGAACTGATTAATCCTCAGATCGTGATCCAGCAGGTCAGAGTCTGATTTATTGGCAAAAGATCAAGATCAGTACATTTTTTTATTCAGAGTGAATCGTCGTAGGTTCGATTCCCTGCAGTTCAATCTGTACATTAGGTGAGTCCTGTGATCTCCGCCTCCTGACGTCGGGCTGAAGAAAAGTTCTCGACATGACAGATGAAACAACTAGAACACAGACTGTAAATGAAGATGGACGACATGGCTGTTCCCAAAGAGTGAAGCCAAATCATCTGGATCGCCCCCTGGTGGCTGTCAGCAGTACAGGTCATAAACTGCACCTCCATGTTAGCAGATGGGACATGGACCAATGTTTGTCAAAGTTTGGTTTAGTCACAGACTGAGGTGGAAACGCATCGTTCATCTTTATTCAGTCTGTGGTGTGGAGTCTCAGCTGTCGGCCATCTTGTCGAGGGCGGTGAGCGGCGCCAGGATTCGGCTCCTGTTGGTCTCCACGATGTGTCCGTTCTGGATCATCTCGTCCAGGATGACGTGGACTCGGTCCAGGTTGAACATGATCTGGTGACGAGTCAAGGAAACAAAACAAAGTGACATTCACAGACATCACGTAGCGTTGAGTTGTAGGGATGTAGAGATCAGGTTGAAGGATACGTCCAGTTCACTCTGCAGGGAAGCAAACACAAATACACAACTGGTGACCACACTGAACACATCAACCTCGCTGCAACACCAGTGTCTGTAGTCATGTGTTACCAATGTGTGTGTGTGAACTCACCACTCGACTAAAGTATTTATCCAGAACCTCCACAAAGTTATGGACCAGCTCGAAGACAGAGAGCTCGTTCTGTGGGAGACGGACATAAAACCAGCTTTGATCTTTTCTAATGGATTATTTATGAAATTGAATTTTATTTAAAATATAAATTACAGATCATCGTTGATCCAGGAACTCGTGATAAATCATAGTTCTGGGAGGCTGAAAGTTTTAACTTTTCATTTCTCTGATTTTATCCATGAAAACTATCAGTGACTGTTTATAAAGCCCAACCAATCACGGGTCCGTCTCAGCTGTCAATCATCAAATCACTCATTAAACCCAAACTGATCAGAAACATCTTTCCAAACATTTATTTAACGTCTACTTTGGTTCATGTCCCATCTGCTAACATGGAGGAGGTTTATGACCTATACTGCAGCCAGCCACCAGGGGGAGATCCAGATGATTTGGCTTCACTTGTGGGAGCTGTCACGTCGTCCGTCTTTGTTCAGGCTGCGACACCTCAAGCTAACTGAGCAGGACTCACCTCTGCGTCTGTGACTGCGACCACGATGTACAGAGCGGCGTACTGACGGTAAACCAGCTTAAAGTCTTTGTACTCCACAAACGAGCACTGGGGAAACACAGGAGCTCAGCTGAGTGATGTGGGAACACGTCCGCGTACTTCCTGTAAACCTACACAGCGTGAGTGCTTCAGGTACCTGCTCCTTCCTGCGGCTCAGGCAGCAGCGCACCACGTCGGCCTCCAGCGCCGCCCTCCGGTTCAGCTCCACGGGCTGGTAGTACCGGGACAGCCTGGTCTGACCCTGCCGGTTCACCATCAGCACAAACTTGATCATCCTCTGAAACAGCAGAGGGACGACGGGCTTCAGAGCATCGGCAGGAAAATGAAGACCAGTCTTAACTAGGGCTCCGTTGTAGCACTAACGGGCCCGAGCTCACGCATGTTGAAGCCTGTTGCGGTTAGTGGAGAGAGCGATCAATGACCGAGCGCATGTCTCTGCGTTGCACGCGTTTTGGGGCTCTGATGTAGCGTGAGCAATTTTGTGTCAATTGGACAATGTTACAACAAATCAATTTTCACACTGATCAATAGGTGGCGCTATGACCCTGCACTGATATTAATATATGGAGCTGTTCAGGTCAGGATTGTGATCATAGGGCAGTAGTTCGGGGCCGGTTGGATAATGCAGAGTGGATTTACAAAGTACTTCCTGTTTCATGGTGAATCAGTAGGTGGCGCTATGACACTGAGGAGATATTGACACATGGAGCTGTTCAGGCTTGGACTATAATCATGAGACAGACGTTTGGTGGTGATAGGACAATGCACACTGGAGTTATGACAACATCGTGTCCTTTGGTGAAGGATGAACCTTCACCGCAACGCAATGTTTACACGGTTTGAGGAAATGTCACGATTCTGACCGTGGTCCAATGACTTGTCTCAGCTCATTTGAGCTGTATATTGTTAAGCAGCCAGGAGCAGTGCATCAAAGTATAAAACATGTCACTTCCTGTCGCCAGCAGGTGGCGCTGTGACGATGAGTCAATATAGATTAAGTTTTCACCACTTTTGAGCATGTTGAAGGCTCAAAAAGCCAAATCTGGGTCAGAATAATAATAATAAGAAGAGCCAACATTAACTTCAATCTAAATTAAATATGTTGTAAGAATTTAAATATTATTGTTATAAATCATTGTTATTATAGTAATTGTTAGAGACAGACTGTTTCTACAGTTTCCGCATTTGTCCACCAGATGGTAGTGTTGTACTGTTGTTGTACTGATTGGGCCGCGGAGGGGGGGGGGGGGGGGGGACCGGGAGAAACGGCTCCGAACCACGGCCACTAATCACGCACTACATTCCACGCCATCACGTGCAGCGCTGTCAGTGTCACTACGCACAGACTGATCTGTTCCGGTCAAAAACTAAAAATCGTCATGTTTTTTAGATGACGTCATTGAAAGTTGATATGATCGAACGTGTAACGTCAAAAATAGGCGACTTCCTGTTGCGTTGTTCCATAACGCTCCGACATAACGCCTTTTTTGTGCCACTTTGTATATATATTCATATATACATGTATATATATTCATATTCATATATACAAAGTATATTTTATATATATATGTATATATGTATATGTATATATGTATATATATTCATATATTCATATATACAAAGTATATTTTATATATATATATATACATATACTTATACATACATACATACATACATACATACATATACATATACATATACATACATATACTATATATATACTTTGTATATATATTCATATATACAAAGTGGCACAAAAAAGCCGCACTGTTGTTGTACTGTTCCTAGAAAAAAAAAAAAATGAAAAAAAACATATATAAAAAAATATACCACTAAAGCCAAAATGGCGGGCTTCCTGTTTGGTCTAGCATATCTATCCAAGAGACTTATTTGTTTGTTATGAAAAGACACATGTCCCCATCGATTTTTGTACATGTCGGCCAATCGTGGCATCGGGGCTGCCCTTTAGGGGGCGCTAGACAGTTATTTTGCCACGCCCATTGGCAAAATAACTTAATAATTCCTTAAAACCATATGAATATTTTCAGGGGGGGGGCTGTTGATACACAAATGTAGTTTGAGGGAGGTTGAACCTCGGACACTGAAGTTACAGCAATTTCGTGTGTCACGGCGAGTTGATGAACTTTGACCCCACGCCACTATTATGGCGTTTGACGAAAAGTCTCAGTAATCTTATGACTTCATTATCAATGTGTTGAGACCCGTTTGACACAGTTTGATATGGCTGCAGTAAGTGGATGAGGAGGAATACATCCAAGTGGAAGACATGCAAAAAACAAGACATTTCCTGTTTCCACCAGGGGGCGCTGTGATTTTAAGTCATGATTTCTGTGTAGATGTCATCAGGCCGGGACTCTTGTCTTACATGTCTAGTTTGGACTCGATTGGTCCATGTATGTCCGAGATACAGAACCTCGTGTTTTGATGGCGTGTAATCAAACTGTGACGCCACGCCACGGTCACACCGTGTGACGAACAATCGATCTTTGAGTTAGTTTGTATCTCCATCTTGTTGAGATGACACTCATCTCCATATGAAGTTGATCAGATAAAAGCCCTGGGACAAGTACATCAAAGTAGGAATATGGCCAAAATGGCCACTAAATGCAAAATGGCGGGCTTCCTGTTGCGTTTTTCATAATGCACTGAGAGACTTTTTTGTTTGTCTGGTCACGATACACCTGGGCTACGATTTTTGTGAAGATCAGTCAAAGGGAAACCTAGGGGCTGCGTTCCAGGGGGCGCTGTTGAGCCATTTTGCCACGCCCATTTCAAATTACTCCAGAATACGTACATTATCAGCACTTTCTAATTTTCTGCAAAGTTTGGTAAGAAGTTGAGCATGTTGAAGCCTCAAAAAGCCAATTCATCTGGGTCACTATAATAAGAATAATCACCGTCGGTGGGAGGGGCCTAATAAGAACTATTTCTACAGGAGCCTTTATAAACAGCATTTACACTGTGCTTCACTAAGAGGACAAATAAATACAAATCATCAAAGGCAACAAGCTAAATAATACATTCAGAATCAAAGGCAACAAATTAAAAACAACGATAAAGTGCAAACAGTTCAAATGACTCAAAATAAACTCATTTGAGTTTGAACTTTGACCTTTAGGCTCCAGACGCTCTCACCTGTTGGGCGCTGGTGCTGATTGGACAGCTGTGATGACGTCGCCTTAAAGCCACAGGTGAGACGTTTGTGGAAACACTGTTCAAAAGAACATCCTCATGTTTTAAACGTGCAGCTCTGTGGACTGAGTCGGACCTGAACACTTTCATTTAACAGAACAGAAGGTTGTTAAAGTACCAAAGGTCCAACCTGTATTAAAACATTAACGGTTTTTATTAATGAATTACTTTTAGATTGTCAAAATTATCAATATTTCAATTTATTGAAAAAGATAAAACCGTAAATACTGTAAATACTGTAAATACCGTTGATTTCATTTACCGGCAGTGGAAGGCGGCTACATGAGAGCCGTCAGTCGGGCTGAAGACAACCCAGGCTAACGGGGTCCAGGCTAAGCTAACAGGGTCCAGGCTAACGGGATCCAGGCTAAGCTAACGGGATCCAGGCTAAGCTAACAGGGTCCAGGCTAACGGGATCCAGACTAAGCTAACAGGGTCCAGGCTAAGCTAACAGTGTCCAGGCTAACGGGATCCAGGCTAAGCTAACAGTGTCCAGGCTAACGGGGTCCAGGCTAAGCTAACAGGGTCCAGGCTAACGGGATCCAGGCTAAGCTAACAGGGTCCAGGCTAACGGGGTCCAGGCTAAGCTAACAGGGTCCAGGCTAACGGGATCCAGGCTAAGCTAACAGGGTCCAGGCTAATGGCTGTTAGCTCGTTTCATTCACAACCCCAACATGAAACAAAAGGGACATTTCCGTTTCCGGTGAAAACAACAAGCTAACCTGTTAGCATTTAATGCTCAGTTACCATCCAGAAGTGGTGCGTTTACTGACGCCATAACAAATGGTAAATAAGAGCGTTCGGAGTTCAGGCCTGGTCTCAAACTGCTGCTCTTCATTTATTAGGAATAAAGAAGACACATAATAAACCTCTGTTCAGTTACTGAAACCAGGTGAACATTAATCAGAGTAAATGATTAATATAGAAATAACTTCAGGACCATAGATATCACTGAGTGGTTTGAAGGTCATTAGGAGAGTTTACATTGTACTTAACAATTTCAAATGATTGATGTATTTTTAGATTCAATGTGTGAAAGGTTCATTGTGTAGCGTGAGTTTCAGGGAAAACCTCCTCCAGGTTATAGAAGCACAGACAGAGGGTCACTGGGTCACTGGGGGAGAACCCTGCTGCTAATTTAGATTTAAAGATCTCATTCTAAACTAAAACTCTCAGGTGTTTACACAATAATGGGTTAGGGTTAGGGGGGAAACAGAATTATGAAAGTTTTTTTCCATTGGTGCCAATAGAACTAAATCCTTCACACTGGACCTTTAAAATATGACCTGCAGATACATTTATAGTGTTAGACTATGAAGTACGAAGGTAAAGTTACAGAAAATATACAAGTATTTACCCTCTGTTCTGTATATAACATGTGTTTGTGCTCAGCTTGTTGTTTCTGTCACTGTTCGCATGTTTTCTGAACTCGCAGAGCGTGGAGCTCTCTCGGCCTCCGTAGATTCCTTGTTCACAATAAAGCTGGTTGTATAAAGTGGGTTTGGGATCAGAGCTGTGATTTCCCACAGTTTCTCGGTTAGTGAATGTCCCATCATGTCGATGAATGACAGGGAGTAACCAGGAGGATGTCCCGTCATGCACCGCGGCCTTGGGGGGGCAGACAACGCACTAAGATACACACAGAGAGAGAGGGGGGGGTGGAGAGAGAGACACACACACAGAGGGGGGGGGGGGAGAGAGAGACACACAGAGAGGGGGGGTGGAGAGACACAGAGGGGGGGGGAGAGAGAGAGAGAGACACAGAGAGGGGGGGTGGAGAGAGAGACACACACACAGAGAGGGGGGGGGTGGAGAGAGAGAGGGGGGGGTGGAGAGAGAGACACACAGAGAGGGGGGGGTGGAGAGACACAGAGGGGGGGAGAGAGAGAGAGAGAGACACAGAGAGGGGGGGTGGAGAGAGAGACACACACACAGAGAGGGGGGGGTGGAGAGAGAGAGGGGGGGGGTGGAGAGAGAGACACACAGAGAGGGGGGGTGGAGAGACACAGAGGGGGGGAGAGAGAGAGAGAGAGACACAGAGAGGGGGGGGTGGAGAGAGAGAGAGAGAGGTGGGGGGGGGAGAGAGAGAGACACACACACAGAGAGGGGGGGGAGAGAGAGAGAGAGACACACACACACACAGAGAGGGGGGGGAGAGAGAGACACACACACAGAGAGGTGGGGGAGAGAGAGAGGGAGAGGTGGGGGGGGGGGAGAGAGAGAGAGAGAGAGAGAGAGAGAGAGGTGGGGGGGAGAGAGAGAGAGAGGTGGGGGGGAGAGAGGGAGAGAGAGAGAGAGGTGGGGGGGAGAGAGGGAGAGAGAGGGAGAGGGAGAGAGGTGGGAGAGAGAGAGAGAGAGAGAGGTGGGGGGAGAGAGAGAGAGAGAGAGAGAGAGAGGTGGGGGGGAGAGAGAGGAGTAATGGCGGCCGGGTAGACACACACACACACCGACACCTCGTCCACAAGCAGCCGCACTCACCGCAGCCCTCCGGGGGCAGCTACCCTCACACACCGCGGCGGAGCCTCAGAACCGGAGCGGACTCACGGGCTTCAGCTGGAAGCGGAATCCGTCCTTGGACCTCTGCTGCCCGGGACTTTCCTTCTCCTTCTCCCCGAGAGAGAGGGAGGAAAACATGGATGAGCAGCCCGGCGGAGGAGGAGGGGTCGGAGCGGGCGCTCTGAGGCAGCCTCCACCGCCGCAGCAGCAGCTCCAGCCGGGAGGCGCCGGCAGCGCCAACCCGCCGATCGGAGGTGGAGGGATCATGGTGCCGCACCAGCCGGACGAGCTGCCCCGGCCCCAGCAGCAGTACACCATCCCCGGCATCCTGCACTACATCCAGCACGAGTGGGCCCGGTTCGAGATGGAGAGGGCGCACTGGGAGGTGGAGAGGGCCGAGCTCCAGGTTAGCACACCCCGCTAGCTTAGCGGCGAACGCCGAGCGAGTTCGCAGCCCGGGCCGGTGCTCGGTCCGCGGGTCACCGGGACTCGGACCGACGCTGTGAACCGTCGCTTGGTTTCTTTCCCTCCGGACGTTCAGACTCCATCTGGGCACTTAGCAGGCTGGAGCTAGCGGTTAGCTCCACTGCAGCTAGCCGCTAGCTCCAGCCTGGCTCTCGGTTCTTCTGGGGTTTCCTCCTGAGTTTGTTTCCTCCTCGAACATCTGAGCTCCAGAGCAGAAGTGGACCCAGCTGACATGTCCACGTTCTGCCGTGTTGGTGTGTCCCGCTAGCTGGGTTAGCTGGAGACTAGTTAGCTGGAGACCTGCTAGCTGGGTTAGCTGGAGACTAGCTCAGGTGGAAGAATGCTCCCTTTACTTTTAAAGAGTTTCTAAAACGTGTGAAAACAACTCTAGTGTAAATACTTCAATACTAACAAGAGACATGTACTCGGAACAAGTGAAGGACAGGACAACAGCACGTGTCCTGAGGTTCAGATCATTCCAGACCCATGTGTCTCCGTGCAGGACTCGTTATTCATACTAGGATGTCGAGCAGGAGACAAATCACTTAATTCATTATAAAAGGTCAAATGTAACATTTACAAAGGGTCGGTTCAATTAGCTTTAGTCTTAATTGTAAAGGTAACCGATCAGCTGGTCACTGCAGCTCTCAAACTGAAAAACATTAATAATAGATTCAAATATTAATAAACATAAATGAGACTGGCGAGAGTGGGAGTTTCCCTCAGGACAGATGACTTCAGGCTCAGATACTTTGAGGGATGAAGTCAAACTTGTATAAGTTTGTTATAACGCTCCTGCAGCAGAGTGTTTAATGACAGGGTCTGTGTGCGTCTGTGTGTGTCTGTGTGCGTCTGTGTGCTCTGACTTGTCGGGCTGTGACACTGGATGCCTTCAGCATGACTCCGTCAGAGCTCCTGATAAGAAACAAACGTACGAGCTGAGGTGTCGACATTCCTGTGAACGTCGGCTGCAGGATGACGACCAATGAGCCGTGTCCCTGCTTCCACACGCGGGTAAACATTCGTCTCTTGAAGTCTCGTGTTCCGTCGTTAGTTACGTTAGTTACACCAAAATCCATTTCACCAAGAAAATCATCAAATCCTCAATTTGACAACGTGAGACCAGAGAATATTTTAGTTATTTGCTTCGGAAACGACTGAAGTCATGAGTTTCTGTCAGCTCCTCAGATGTTCTGCTCTTCTCTGTAGTTTATAACCCGTCACACACAGTTCCTGTTCTTCAGCTCCTTCGGGTCATCCAGCTGCTCAGTAACGCTCAGTAACGCTCAGCAGACCCGTCCCTGCGGTGGATCTTTCTAAACGTCGCGCTCATCGATAGCTTCACGTCGATGTCGTCTTCGCGGTGCATCTACGTACTGAGACGGACATCCGGAGAAACACGGGGAGAACGGTCCATGTTCTGCAAGCTGATCCGTCACAGTGATGTTTGGGTCTTTTTTAATGGATTGTGTCAGTCAAACGTTTGTCATGCCAGCAAATGATTTAAAACGGTTCGTCCTGCATTTCCATCCCAGCACTACTCCTTTTAGTTTCACATACGTTCACACATCACAGCCACTCTACAGTAGATCACAGGCAGGATGACTCAGTGTTGTTGGAAAATCCTGCGTTAAGCCACACGGACGCTTTTTAATCTGCACGTTACTTCACGTGCAGCGGAAACAGACACAAATACTCTCTGAGGGTTCCTCCGGTCACTTTCTGTGACCGCTGGGACTAAAAATACATTCTGAAAACAGCCACAGCTAAAAACACAGGAGATGCCTTGTTGACGTGAAACCTTAGCAACCTTTACTTTCTGTGAAGTGGTGAATGTTTAGTTGGTGTGAAGTGTGACGTGTGTGGGGAAGCTTCCTGTGTGCTCGTACCTTCAGTCTCTGCACTGGGAAAGAAGGGGATTGGTTTGTTCCTGTTTGCTGTGTAAACTGGGCAGAGTTGACTGACTGAGCCCTGCCTGCAGTTTCAGCATGATTTTTATCAAGGACTCGAACCCTCCACCAACGCCCAGCTTCACTTCTTTCTGTACACACAGGACTGTTTGTTGTGGTAAAGATTGTTCGGTGTCCGATTTGACATCAGATGATTTGTCAGCTCTGTGCAGGAAGCAGGAGGATGAGCTTTAGGTGCATGTTGGTTAACACTCTGCTGCCGATCCGCAGCCAATGGAGGAAGTGAGGAGACGACAGGAATCGTAACTTCCTGCTGCCGTCAGCGCGTCCTGGCCCCTGGTCTCTGAGCAGCCTTTCAGTTCACTTTTCATTTGAAGTATCTGTCCCTTGTGTGAGTTGTCCACATGGACCCGTTCACACCTGGTGTTAACGTTCACACCTGTTCACACCGACCAGAGGAAGTTCTTATTCAACAATGACGTGTTCGTTTTAGTTAATATTGATGTTGTAATAAATCTGTGTTTGTGAAGCAGTCAGAGGAGTGACAACACTTTGGTTCCTCATGAAACTGAGGTCAGAGGTCGTCAGCTGGCCGTCAGTGTGGCCCAGGACACAGATCAGATGAGTCCTCAATGCATCTCTGGGACGTTCACACCTGAACTTAGAGCTGTTTACAGCAGGTGTGAACTGGATCCAGAAACTGTTGTGAGTCAGATGACGACCACAGCAAACAGCAGCTGCTGTGTGGAGATGATTGGTTGATCTGAATAAGATCTAAATCATGTCTTGAATCTTATCGGTTGTAAAACTTAAATCAGTTGGTGGCTCAGCAGTGATGGGGAAAAGTCTGTTACTGACAGGAAGTCAGAGTCATGTGACTGAAGAGAACCAATCAGGAAGAGAACGTCTGCATCATCGTTTACTAAAGTCTCAGTTTCTGTTCAGACTCAAACACAAACCCAGAGTTTTCAAACTGAAACGAGACCAGTTCACACAAGTCTCTGATTCAGAGGCTGGAAAACTCCACCAGGCGTAACCATAGCAACAGGGATGAGTTTTGAAATGTAAACAATATGAGAGATGTTTCTTCTCTTAAAGCCTCAATGAAGTTGAAAAGGATTCAAGTGGATTTCTCTGACCCTGTGTTAACTCTTCATTTGTTTCTTATTATAAAACTAATATCAAAGTATTTTTACATCTTTATCTAAATGTAGTAATTCTGCGTCCAATCAGAAAGCTTTCTGGAACTTTGAACGTCCTACAGCTACGGTGGGGAGAAGTCCTCGACAACCGAGAGCAGGCTGTCATCACCACGTTGAGCTGCTGGTTACTGTCGACTCTGCCGCTACTGGCGACTGTAAACGTTAATCAATCTCCTCGACAGATTCGTGTTTTTACCAGATGCGTGAATATGAGGAATCGCACGAGACAGCACTTTAGATCTTTAAGCTTCGGAAACAGAAAACACACATTTCTGTCCAACTGAGTTAGAGCCAGAGGGTTAAAGGTCAGCCTGTTGGCCTGGAGAGTGGTGACAGGGCCACATGTTTCCGGGGGGGGGGGGGCATGTTTTGATAAAGAGGACAGGGCTGTGGGACGAGAGGCTGTAATTAGGCTCCCTGGCCTAGTGGGCCCTGCTCTGACACCCCCATCCCAGCTGGATGCTAAAAGTAGACCGGCCTAAAATAACTAGTGTGTGTACACACACACACACACACACACACACTGGGGTTCAACTGTCAGTCACATAATAAGGGTGAATTACTTTAAAACTTTTATTTGAAAATGGTCGAAATTAATTGTGTGTGTGTGTGTGTGTGTGTGTGTGTGTGTGTGTGTGTGTGTGTGTGTGTGTGTGTGTGTGTGTGTGTGTGTGTGTGTGTGTGTGTGTGTGTGTGTGTGTGTGTGTGTGTGTGTGGCAGTTGTTCAGAGGAA
This sequence comes from Hippoglossus hippoglossus, assembly GCF_009819705.1. Classification (NCBI taxonomy): domain Eukaryota; kingdom Metazoa; phylum Chordata; class Actinopteri; order Pleuronectiformes; family Pleuronectidae; genus Hippoglossus; species Hippoglossus hippoglossus. The sequence continues at coordinate 596,330 of NC_047172.1, read as the reverse complement.
TGACCCACCCACCCCGTTGAACCCGGCTCGATCTGTCAGCCTGGTAAATCGGGGCCAGTGAGCTCACCACCCCCCCCCCCCCCCCCCCCCCCCCCCCCCACACACACACACACACACACACACACACACACACACACTCCTACCTCTTCACCCTGCTGCTGTGACCTCACTCCAGCTCTCTAAGGAGCGTTTGATTCATGCTCACCAGGTGCACGGAGCGAGAGGGGTGGTGCACTGACAGATGAAAACATGTTCCTGCCACAGACGCTCCTCAAATCAAACCTTCAGTAACAGAACGTCACAGCGAATGAATCCTTAAAGGAATAAGAGAGAGAGAGACTTATATTGAAATAGACAAAAAGTTCAGTGAACTTGTAAAACTGGGTTGAGAGAATGCTAAGCTAAAAGGTTCCCTTCGGCTCCTGTGATGTTTCCCTGTATTTCTTTGACATCACCATGGAAACGACTACAAAGGTCAGAGTTCAGCCGCGGATCCATCTGAGGGATCTTAACATTCAAACTGACGACCTGTGAATGGACTCGGCGTTGATCATAAACTATAAATACAGATATTAAGCCAAAATATCTGTGATACGAGCGCTGCCATCTTGGAGCCGTGGTATCGAAGTCCCGCCCACACACACTCTCGACCAATCGACCACTGTCGTCCATCTTCATTTACAGTCTATGGTCTGAGTTTATGTAGAACAGAAAAGATGTGGGATAAGTTTGTGTGTGTGTGTGATCTAGAGGACAGTAAACACCTGAAGCAGTCGTGTTGTGTCAGGGAGGAGCTCCGGCTCAAAGTGCAGCGGCCGGACAAACATTAAACCAAACGTCCCACTGGTTAGCGCACAGTGACACAGGAACGAGTTCAACTGTTGTGTGACGGCAAATAAACTATAAACTGAGTTGTACGAGTTCACAGTGAATCACAAACGGATTCATATTCCATGAAGAGAAACGGCTCGAGGTGGAAGCACCATGTTTAACTCTTTATTCTTATCACTCAAATGTTCATTCGTCGTGACAATTGTTCTGGTTTAACTTTCACTTGTAAAGTGTATCTCCCTCGGACCTGCGCTCACTTTACACCTGAACTACACACACCAGCAATCACAAGTTATAAGACCTGAACTGAAGTTTACTGCTACACACACCACGAGACGTTTTTATTATCATTCTGTCATGAATGAATTATTCATGAACGTATTTATCCTGGAGGAAGCACTGCACATATTCCACGACTGCTGTGAACCTGGGTTAACACGTTTCAGTCTTCAATCACTAGTAAAGAGAACTTTTCACAAGAGATTTGAAGAATTCCCAAAACCACAGGACATTTCTCAGCTTTAGGGTCAAATATGAGCCTCAGTTCAGAGAAAGCTGAGATTCTCCTGAATGAAAAATGATATGAAGCACGAGAGTCCTGATCAATTTAAGAAGATATAGATACTTGATCGAACCCCAGGGAAATGTAGGTGCATGTATCGACCTATCAGTTGTATTCTGATGAAGAGCAGGCACTCCAACATGTGACTGGCGTTCTGACCGCAGGGAAACGATACCGTGTTCGTGTCGTGGTCGAATCCCTGGAACTGTCAGTGACTCACATGAAGTCATGATGGTGCCACCGACTCTGGAGCTGAACATGCTTCAAATGTTTGATGGTTTACTGTGAGGCTGCAGGATGATCTCACACACACAGACAGACACACACACACACACACACACACACACTGGTATGTCAGAGGCTTGTCAGGAGCTGTGGCTGTCAGTCACAGAGCCAGCCAATCAGAGCAGGTCTGAAGGAGTGTGGTGTGTTATGTAATCCTCCTCCCAGACGTCCCAGTTCACGTCCCTTCGTCTGTCTCTCTCTCTTTTGGCCAGGGGAGGACATCTGGTTTCCCCGTCGTCATGGTAACGTCCACAAGAGGAAGTCACAACCCCTGCTCCCCAGTTTGCCTCTGAACACCCCCCCCCCCCGCCCCAGTCCTCTGTTGCCATGGGTACACTGGGAAAGAGCAGTGTTTGTGTGTCTGTGTGTGTTGGTATAAATAGCTCTCAGCCTCAGGCCTCCATCAGTGTTGAGTTTCAGGAGCAGCTGCTCACAGTCAAACAGACAGAGAGACATGTGGACAGAGAGAGACGTGGACAGAGAGAGACACGTGGACAGAGAGAGACACGTGGACAGAGAGAGACATGTGGACAGAGAGAGACACGTGGACAGAGAGAGACACGTGGACAGAGAGAGACACGTGGACAGAGAGAGACACGTGGACAGAGAGAGACACGTCGACAGAGAGAGAGACACGTGGACAGAGAGAGACGTGGACAGAGAGACACACGTGGACAGAGAGAGACACGTGGACAGAGAGAGACACGTGGACAGAGAGAGAGACACGTGGACAGAGAGAGAGACACGTGGACAGAGAGAGAGACACGTGGACAGAGAGAGACATGTGGACAGAGAGGGAGACATGTGGACAGAGAGGGAGACATGTGGACAGAGAGATGTGGACAGAGAGAGAGAGAGAGACATGTCGACAGAGACACGTGGACAGATGTATTATTGTTTGACCATATACTGTGGCTTATAGAAGAAAAATAACCAACAAGTCGTAATTAACAAACTTAAACATATATTCAAATTCTGAATTTAAAGCAACACTATGTAACTGTCACTGAGCAGCAGCGCCCCCTGCAGGCTCAGTGAATCAATGTGTTGAGCTCTGAATGCTGGATATTACCCATGATCCTCTGCTTCCTGACCCTGAAGAGCTGCAGCTGTAACAAATCCACCAAACTGTTCAGAATTCTTCATGTTTTAACAGTTTCCTGCTGAATATTGGAGATAAACTCTGGTTTTTAATAACTTCAGAGTGTTTTGAACTGATCTCAGTTCAGCTTCACTCTTCAGCTGCAGCTGGTTGTGACAGTTGAAGCTGACTCTCAGTCAGTTCTTCTCACAGGAGATGGAACCCACTCAGCAGAGTCACAGAGAACAGACGTTCAGGGAGAGAAGGAGGAAACTTTCTGATGTTCACACTCACACATCAGACTCACTCTCATCCAGCTGCTGCTTTCAGGTCGATAACGTTTCGTAAAGTGAAGCCTGCTTCTTCTCCGTCTCTGCTCTCTCTGCTCTGGGCTTCTGAGTGAACATGTGGTACAACAATTTCAAGATATTGTAGAATTCTGAGAAACCTCCAAACTCAACTCATGTATGTAACGATGAACGTGTTCGGAGACGTAAATGTTGAAAAGTCCGTTTGATGACAACATGAATGATCCTCTCCTGTGTGTCTGTCTGCAGGCGAGGATAGCGTTCCTACAGGGAGAGAGGAAAGGTCAGGAGAACCTGAAGAACGACCTGGTTAGAAGAATAAAAATGTTAGAATATGCCCTCAAGCAAGAAAGGTAAGAAATGACTTTCACCACTGACAGTGAATGTGTCTGTCATCACAGGACTCGTTTGTTTAACAGGATTTAATGTCCATGCAGCTGAGCTTTTTATGTTGTAGCTCTTTACTGCAGTTTCTATCGATCTGTCAGATTACCGATGGTTTTCCCTCCTTCCAGGTCAGAAAACCCAACAGTTGATGTTTAACCAGCTTTATAGTTTTATTCCTTCATCAAAGCTTCTGTTTGTTATCACTGATCTAAAACGAGCTGGAAGCACAAGCTGATCTTTAACTATGTTCAGACATGAACTCTGGAAAATACTCACAACAACAGGAACATGTGGGGAACATCCAGGCGAGGGGCGGAGCCTGTAGAGCAGCAGGGGCGGAGCCTGTAGAGCAGCAGGAGGCCGGACATGACGTATAAACTCTGCTGTGGAAAGATCAGTGTTGTTGTTTCCAGCTCATCCACACCGGCGTCGGCCCTCAGCACCAAAAGATCTGGAATAATAACAATTATACTTTTATTTCATGGTGCCTTTCTAGAAAACCTGGGACACTTTACAATACATCAAAAATAAACGAATCAGGAGTCCTCTGTAGCTGTCCTCCTAATCCTGACGTTTCACTGTGTTTATATATCTTCAGATAACATTTCACAGCGTCACAGCTGCTGCTGACCTCGGCCGGAACTTTAACATCTTCACCGTTGTTCTGCTTTGTTTCCTCATCAGAGCAAAATATCACAAGTTAAAATATGGAACCGAGTTAAACCAAGGGGACATGAAGATGCCCAGCTTTGAATCAGGTAGGTGGTCCGTCCAGCCGTCCGTGGGGTTCTGTGTTTGTGTTACTTCATCGTCTGTCCTGTGGGTTTTGTCCTTCAGACACCAAAGACTCGGAGGTCTCTGCTGTTCCTGCCAACAGTCAGCTCACCTGGAAACAAGGCCGACAGCTCCTCAGACAGTAAGAACACACCGGAGAGGTTCAGCCTCTGACGCACTTTAGAGAAACATCAACACCGACTTTACCTTCAACAGATTATCTCCTCAGGTTTTTAATACAGTTCATCCTCAGTTTCTCAAACAACACAATCAACATATCACTGACGACAGAAGTCCCTGTTCCTCCCTGGAAACTTTCTAATGTCTTAAGATTTTAAGATCTCAGATTTTTGTTCTTCCACCTGCCTCAGTAATCTGCAAACATTTCCTCAACCCGGAGGTTGACAGCAGATGCTACATGGAAGAACACAGGAATCAATAAATCTTTCTCCATTTCAAATGTTTCAAACCTTTCAGATAATGATTCTATGGTTTTAATACGCAAACGTAATCTGGTTTGTTGTTTTGGGGAAACCTGTCAGAGACCTGTCGTCAGTCTGCGGGTCCACGACCGGTTTCCAGGCTCTGGACAGATGCTGTTTAATGATTGCTTTCATCATTTTTAATGTCTTGTTTTGTGTGACTGTGTCTGTGCGTGTGCGTGTGTGCGTGTGCGCAGGTACCTGCAGGAAGTCGGATACACAGACACCATCCTGGACGTTCGTACACAGAGGGTTCGCTCTCTGCTCGGCCTGTCGGGCTCCGAGCAGAACGGGTCTGTGGAGAACAAGAACCTGCAGCACCTGATCAACGGGACGGAGCGCCGCAGGGACAGCAAGAGGTACACACACACACACACACACACAGCTAGTGGGGTCAGAGGTCACACAGAGGTAACATCTGACAGTTGTTTGTGTCCAGGAGTCCAGGTGATGTTCTGGAGACGTTTAACTTCCTGGAGAACGCAGAGGACAGCGACGAGGATGAGGATGAGGAGGGAGACCTGATGGACGACATCAGTCCAGGCAAACACCATCGAGCCAAGAAACACAAGACCAAGGCACGCACACACACACAAAGACACACACACACAGAGACACCACTCAACCCTGTGCAATGCACCTTGTCTCCTTCTTATTCCTTATTTTACTTCCTTCCTATTATCTCCTTGCCAGCTCACCCTCCCTCTTTCCCCCCCCCCTCCGTCCATCCTTCTCCCTGGGGAATGCTGCCTCTCTCTCCTCTAATGCTTCTTTCCTTCATGTTTACTTCTCTCTCCTTGTCCCCATCAAAGTTATTTCTTCTTCTGATTGTCTTGCTCTGCTCCTCCAGGTGGGGAACGAGGGCCTGGCTTCGGAGGATGACGCAGACACAGAGGAGGCACTGAAGGAGTTTGACTTCCTGGTGACAGCAGAGGACGGAGAGGGAGCAGGCGAAGCTCGGAGCTCTGGAGATGGAACCGAGTGGTGTGAGTGACACGGATAAAACACACACTCACCTCACGTACACAAGTCCGACACACTTTGAAGTGACACCACCATTACTGCGAACCCACTGACGGAGGAAGTTGTGTAGACACTCTTCTGACGGGAACAACGTACAACCTGCGATGTTCTGCCACCAGGGGCCTAGCTTGGCATGATGGGAGTTCAGTCTTCATTATGAGTTAGTTGTTGGTGCAGCACTGTGGCATGATGGGAGTTGTAGTGTTCTCCTGGTTAGGATTCTCCTGGATGGTCTCCTCCTTTAATCTCAATCTGAGTGACACGATACTGTTAAAGTGGAAACATAAAGAGCGGCTCCCCCTCTGCTCCATGTGGTCAGACCGGACAGAGCTGCTGCTCTACAGCGCCCCCTGGTCAGACCTGGTCCATTTAATGGAGAACTGTGAAAGTGAAATCCAAGTTTTATTAAACTTTCTGTCTCTGCTTCTCTCTCTGTAGCGGAGCCTCTACCGTTTCCTACTGGTGGGGGGAAGTCCTTCCTGTTGGGGGGGTCGGACGACGTGTTGGAGAGCGTGCTGGGTCTGGGTGACCTCGCTGACCTCACCGTCACCAACGACGAAACAGACTACAGCTACGACGTGAGGACACAAACAAAACCACAGCTGCACAGTATTTAACAGGCATTCGGTCGATGAATTTAATGAGATGAATCTTCCATGTGTTTACCTCAGCTGCCAACCAATAAGGACTCTTCGTTCAGGAAGACCTGGAACCCCAAGTATACGCTGCGGAGCCACTTTGATGGCGTTCGAGCGCTGGCCTTCCACCCTGTCGAGCCCTGCCTGGTCACCGTGTCCGAGGACCACACCCTCAAGCTGTGGAACCTCACCAAGACCGTCCCCGCCAAAAAGTACATCAGCTGCACCTCTGAAAACAAACCAGGGCATAAGACACTGAGGGTTAAACAGCGTGTTTCTGTCGTCAGCATTAACCTCATTCAACACAAGCCGGTGGAGACACTTTGTATTTAGCTTCTCATTCATCTCAAATCAGAAAAGGTTGATTTCCTCCACATCCTGCAGCTCCACAGATAATCCTGTCTTCTCAGACCGGACAGTTCCTTCCTCTTTGCATCTCATTTTCCTCAGATTAGTTTCAAATACAGAGCCCGTCAGTGTCGTACACATAATCCTGGTAAAGGATCCCCCTCAGGATTTACTGCCTCATAACGGAGCTCAGCAAAGTTGATGGTGATGTGTTAAATAAAACCTTATTTCCACTGTTTCCTAGAAGTGCCTCTTTTGATGTGGAGCCCGTCTACACATTCAGAGCCCATGTGTACGTATCTTCACTCGCACACAGCCGATGTCATTTATCCTGAGTCCATGTGTGTCCACTTGTGTTGGTGCTTCGACAAACTAATGCTACATCCACACTACGACTCTTCAGTTTGAAAATGAGCACGTTGTGTTGAGGATGTCGCCTGAAGCCTCCTCTGTCTTCCAGTGGTCCAGTGTTGTCGTTGGCAATGACCTCCAGTGGTGAGCAGTGTTTCAGTGGAGGCATCGACTCGACCATCCAATGGTGGAACATCCCCAGCTCAAATGTTGACCCCTACGACACCTACGGTACACACACACACATACACACATACACACACACACACACACACTCACTCACTCACTCACTCACTCACTCACTCACACACTCACACACACACTCGCACTCGCACTCACTCACTCACTCACTCACTCACTCACTCACTCACACTCACTCACACTCACACACACACATACACACATACACACACACACACACACTCACTCACTCACTCACTCACTCACTCACTCACTCACTCACTCACTCACTCACTCACTCACTCACTCACACTCACACACACACACACACACACATACACACTCACACACACTCACACACAGACACACACACACACACACACACACACACACTCACTCGCACTCGGACAGAAAGAATTTGTCACTTCTACAAAACTGTCAAAGTAAAAGAGTCAAATCTTTTCAGTTTTATTAACATTCTTCCCCTCTTTCTTCTCCTGTCCAATCAGATCCCAGCGTTCTTGCTGGGTCGTGGGTGGGGCACACAGATGCTGTGTGGGGATTGGCTTATAGCGGTATCAAGAACCGCCTCCTGTCCTGCTCGGCAGACGGAACGGTGAAACTGTGGAATCCGACGGAGAAAAACCCCTGCATCTGCACTTTCAACACAAACAAGGGTGAGAGCACCGGGAGGAGGACAGAGCGCCCCCTGGAGGAGACAGCTCAACATAACCGCTTCCGTGAAAACACCCTCCATTTGTTAACGTGTGTGTGTGTGTGTCTGCAGAACACGGGATCCCCACATCAGTGGACTTTAACGGCTGTGACCCCGCCCACATGGTGGCGTCCTTTAACAGTGGAGACGTGGTGGTGTACGACCTGGAGACCTCCCAGCAAGCACTGGTGCTGAAGGGTCAGGGGGACAGCTGTGAGCGCACACACTCACACTCTCACACACACACACACACTCTCACACACACACACTCACACACACACAGATTCAACAGTAGTGTGTAATGATGCAGACCTTTCATCCTTTTCCCTTTCTGTTTTTTAAAGCCCTCCCGGGTTCGAATCATATCAACAAGGTGGTGAGTCATCCCACGCTGCCGGCCACCATCACCGCCCATGAAGACCGACACATCAAGTTCTACGACAACAAGTCAGGTCAGTCTGCGGAGTCGAATATATCGTCTCAACGATCGGCTGAGTTCATGGTCGGTTGTTTTTATGGGGCAATTATTGACGTCAGTCGTGTTTATTTGCAAACTAAGCAGGAAGTAAGATCTGAACAAAGGTTCCCAGGAGACACCATCAGGACTTAACACTGACCACGTGTCATCACGTTATTCAGGACACAATACCAGAACCTTTGAGTTGGGCTATATTTTAATATTTTGTATTTAATATGCTATGTATCTTCGTACACTAGGCTGACAGTGCAAATTGTAGCATATCGCTCTGTATGAACCGGCTCTCATCTTCCTGTCGGACCTCCTCTGTCTGTGCAGGTAAAGTGATCCACGCCATGGTGGCTCACCTGGACGCAGTGACCAGCCTGGCGGTGGATCCTAACGGGATCTACCTGATGTCTGGCAGTAAGTCACACACACACACACACACACACACACACACACACACACACACACACTTGAATCAAACTGTGTGTAAAGATGAGTCAGTGATGTAATGGATGACACGTCTCCTCCTCAGGTCACGACTGCTCCCTGCGTCTTTGGAACCTCGACAGTAAAACGTGCGTTCAGGAGATCACGGCTCACCGGAAGAAGAGCGAGGAGGCCATCTATGACGTGGCCTTCCATCCCTCCAAGGCCTTCATCGCCTCCGCCGGAGCCGACGCCCTCGCCAGGGTCTACGTGTAGACAAGGAGGAGAGGAAACAGACAAACCTGGGGCGAGAGACTCAGACAGACAGAGAGAGAGAGAGACAGGCTGGTCTGTTCACACACTAAAAGGATTCAGGTCTGTTCAGGTCTCTGAACACAGAATATATATTAAAGACTGGAGGTGACGAGCATCTGGACACACACACACACACACACACACACACTCAGAGGCTGAGCGCTGCCGTCTCCCTGCGACTGAGCGAAGAGACGTTCAGCAGCAGGAACGTTGTGGAAACGTTGTTTGAACCTGCAGGTCGACACACAGCAGCTCGTCTGTCCTGTGATGTCCCCCCGCCCCCGTGTGCTGGGTCCCTCACGCAGCTCTGATGACACTACATGGAGCCCCCCCCCACCCTGCGCAGACCGGAGGGGAGCAGACGTCAAAGGAGTTAAAGGAAAAATCCCTCAGATCTCGTTTCTGTCTCTGTGGTTCCGTCTGTTTTTTCGTCTTGTTGTTGAACGGCGTCGTTGCCAGGTTACAGAATCCACCGGACTCCCTGTTAACGAACAGGGACGAGCGTTAACGTCCTTTATCAAACAAACACCAGTGGAGTCTGCTGCTCTCCTGAAGACGGACTTTCCCACAGTTTTCAAACCTTTGATGGATCAGTGAATCGGTGATGGAGATATGATGATTGACAGCAGCTCTGAACTGAAACCCTCCTGATGCTGGTGTCGCTCTCACCTGCTGCTAAAGTGACTCACGGCCGTTTCCAGAGTCAAACTTCTGTTTGAGCAGAAACATCCTCGAGTGTCGAGTCAGTGCCGACGTGGCCTGGGGGGGGGGGGGGTGTCAGTACCCCGTGACATCACTGTGAAGAGATTCACAAAGTCACCGAACATCAACCAGGAAGAAAACGGCAGGAGGAACATCTGAGGCCGATTTCTCCTTTAAAGCGTCGACCTCCAGCCGGGCGGAGGGAAACTGGTCCGGACTCAACACGGGAGCAGGTCATCGGATTCTAACCCGTCGTGGTTTCTCTTTATTTACGTTTTTTAACCATGAAATCTGAACCAAAGCTTAGATTTTAACCTGCAAAACTTTTTACGGTGTTTTTAAAGAATATAAATTGAGATGAAGTTGGAGAAAAACATCATCTGTGGATTTTGTTCAGAAACTTAATGACAACCACGTCGGGTCAGACGTCCGATTGTCTGTTGCCGTTTGTCTCCCTGACGAGGTGTGAGCCGATTGGATGATTGGTCGATTCTTTCCCACCTCAGCCCTCGGTGGGCCAATCAGAGCCCTGCGTTTAAACTCCACCCATGTGAGAGCGAAGCATTCAGTGGTTGAGCGTTATTGTTTTTGTTTGTGTAAAATAAATCTAGTTTTTATAATCCCTTTTTTATCAGCGTCTCGTTAACGGCACAGAGGAGGTTCCTCTCTCCCGTCCAGTCAGAAGCCCCGCCCACCTCCCCCCCATGGTAGAGACACTACAGGCACAAAACTAATTTCATGCACTTCTCATTTTTGCTTTTGCTTCTTTTTTAATATCAGACCAGTTGAAAGGAAACATCCAGAAAAGGCTTTTCGGTTTTTATTTTAATAAATCACAAATCTCCACTTCAGCTTCGCTTCCATTCACCAGACTCACCAGTTCGATTCCTGTTAGTGGTCCGAGGGTTTGATTCATAGATTTTATTCATAAACATGGCGCACGTTGTTTTATCTCTAAGTCATTAAAACGGATCCTTCTGTAAAAACATGTCGACAAAACCAACTGAGGAGTTTCAACCAGTTTTAAATAACAAGGCCTCATTTGCATATTTACACCGAATTCACAAACCGTGTCAAATACAAAGAATTCTCTTCATGTCAGTGATGAGCTGGGGAAGTGTCATGGTGATATTTATTTAACTGTTCACACTTGTTTGATATGAAGAGACACAACTTGAAGTCCCCCCCCCCCCCCCTCTCAGTTTGTTACGGTTTAATGTCGTCAGCACGAGAACTCAAATTAAAAGTCAAACTTCGTGGTGTCAGGTGATCCCGTCGCAAATGTTCGATTCCATTTGTCTGAAACCGGACAGGTGGAAGCCCCGCCCTGTTCAGGGGTCATCTCTTCTTCTTTGGTTTTCTGGCAGACTGGAGGAGCACTGCTGCCTCCTGCTGGTTAACAACCGAATCGTAAGTTTCTGTAACTTAGCAACCAATTGCAGAGTAGACGATCCACTTCCTGTTTACATCACAGGTGTTTTCAGTGTGGACGGAGATCGGCTCTGATCCGGAGCTAGAACCCTCGTGTTAGGAAAGTGTGAGAGACGAAGACTTGATGTGAGGAGTGAAACTCTTCTTCCTCAGCGGCTCCCGGAGGTCGGACACGTCCACCTGATCCCGAACTCACTGAGGCCACGTCCAAATCAAAATGTCTCCGAGAATCACCAGTCGCACGTTCACTCAGACGACCACATGAACCTGTGATGGAGGTTTCTCTGACTGCAGGTGAAGCTGCACAAAGAGGAAGTTACTGATTTTAAATAACTTGCTTTATTTAATATAAAGAAAAGCTGATAAAATCATGACGAGGTATTTGAACGTGTTGAAACCTCACAGCTCGTTTTAGAAACAGTTAATAATCCAGGAAATGTTTGGCTTTACAGAAAACCTGAACGCACCACAGTCACTGCTGTGCATCGTCTGCATGCGCTGCCTTCAGGGACAATTTGCAGCTCTCCTGCTCTTCCTCCTCCTGCTCCTCTTCTTCCTCCTTCTCTTCCTCCTGCTCCTCTTCTCTTCCTCCTGCTCCTCTTCTCTCTCCTGCTTCTCCTCTTCTTCCTCCAGCTCCTCTTCCTCCTCCTGCTCGTCTTCTTTCTCCTGCTCTTCCTGCTTCTTCTCTTCCTCCTCCTGCTCTTCCTCCTCCAGCTCTTCCTCCAGCTCCTCTTCTTCCTCCTTCTCTTCCTCCTGCTCCTCTTCTTCCTCCTTCTCTTCCTCCTGCTCCTCTTCTCTCTCCTGCTTCTCCTCTTCTTCCTCCAGCTCCTCTTCCTCCTCCTGCTCGTCTTCTTTCTCCTGCTCTTCCTGCTTCTTCTCTTCCTCCAGCTCCTCTTCTTCCTCCTTCTCTTCCTCCTGCTCCTCTTCTTCCTCCTTCTCTTCCTCCTGCTCCTCTTCTCTCTCCTGCTTCTCCTCTTCTTCCTCCAGCTCCTCTTCCTCCTCCTGCTCGTCTTCTTTCTCCTGCTCTTCCTGCTTCTTCTCTTCTTCCTCCTTCTCTTCCTCCTGCTCCTCTTCTTCCTCCTTCTCTTCCTCCTGCTCCTCTTCTTCCTCCTTCTCTTCCTCCTGCTCCTCCTCCTCCAGCTCCTCACCTTCATATCACTGTGATCTTCTCTCTTCACTTCTCTTCACGCTTCCTCCAACAGGATCTGAGTTCTTTACGTCACTGGTCAGTTTTAGTTTCTGGTTTGTTCTGATCCACAAGTTAGTTTGTTTTGTTTCATTTTTCTAACGGGAGGTTTTTGTAACTCGAGCGGCTTCTGATCGATCACAACTCTTTTTATTTTAGTTTTATCTTCACCCAGGCTTCAACTTACTGTGTAACTAAAGACTTTTTGTTTGTGTAATGCATGATTAATACAATAAAAGTATTTTTTCTAGTCTTCCAAAAAATGGATAAAAAAAGTTCTGATCAGTTTGCGAGTTTTGATGAGTTTTGTAATTTTTTTTTTTGATTTACAAACTATGAAACAACAGATTTTAAAGATTGTACCACAAAGCAGAATACAACTGTTGAAATGTATATAAAATGTCTATAATAACTATTAAATGGTGTAACTGTACAGATGCTGCTGCTCTGGTCCTTATTCTGCAGGAAAAACTAAACATATTACATCTTTAAAAAATAAATATATATAATAATTTAAAAGCCCCAACAGGGTTCTGCCGGGAAGCTGCAATTAATAAAGTATATTGAAAGAAAATGTTTTTTTATAATAAAACTAAACATTTTACTTAAACTTAAACAAAACAAATATTCAGTTAAATGGTTCAGAACTAAATTGAATATCAAAAGGAGTTAACAATAAATCAAATGGAAAACGAAATGTAACTGAAGGTCGAGGTCTTTTAAGGTAAATTAATTTATTTCTAACAACTCGTTAATTATCAGACATTTTTACAAAAGATTCAAGTTTAAGTTCCTTTACAGAAAAAACACATTTGATCTCAAACGTGAGACTTATCTTTTTTTTGTTGTTGAATATTTTACTTTTAAAAAAGACATTTTACAATGTTTAGATTTTTTTCATTATTTCTGAAAATGTATAAACTTTAAGATGAATCAAGAAAATAGTTCAGGCAGCTTATTGACTTCATAGTAAACTAAACCAGACTAAATATCAAATTCTATCAAATAAAATCACTACAAGCTCACGACTGGAATAAACCCTGAGAAACCTTGAGTTGGGCCGTCCACTTACTTTCGGCCAAGTTTCAAACGCAGCCTTGAGTCACGTTCACTGAAGTGAAACCGTTTTTATTTATTTCACAGTAGAATCATGTTTTATTGACCAGCTGTTCAAAGACGTCATGTTTTTAACCATCTCTCATCTGGAATGACGGTCCCAGCGTCTGTCTGACGGCGTGAGCGGCCTCGATGACGGTGTGGCGTCTGTTGGCGTCTGATGGGACCGTCGTGGTCGGGGCCTGGGTCACAGTGAGCAGAGCGTGGCGTTCGCCGAGGCTGTGGTCGCCGAGCGTCATGGCCTCCAGGTGCTGACGCAGCAGAACCTTCAGCTGCCGGTTCTCCCGGCTCAGGTCGTCTCGCCGTTTCTTCAGAACCGCTCGGTGCAGCAGAGCAGCGCTGATGAGCCGCGTCAAACGCCACAAGTCTGCAAACTCACACGTGTCCTGCAGAGGGAGACAGAGGTCAGCGAGGTCCGAAAACTACGGGAGTCACAAAGATCGTTAAAGGAGACGAGAGGTTTTCTTCCTGTAGTTTTTTTTTATCAAGGTTTTTGTGAATGTAAAAGTTAAAAAGCTCAAACTCTGATAAAGGGAGAAAACACTGAAGCTCTGAATCATCACGATATCACGTGACATCCCGATGACACGCCCCCTGAATTCAGAGAAAATAACTGATCTGTTGTCTTAACTCCAAACACGTCTGCTTCAGTTGATGTGGATACAAAACAACAGCGGATGTTTTTACAGTCCAGTGTGTCACTGTCTTTTTAATCGGGGGGGGGTCTTAAAGAGACAGAGGCTGAAACCAAGAGTTCGAGACAGAGGCTGAAGAGAGGAGCTGCAGCGATGGACGGTCTGAGGAACGGGATTCTGAGCTTTAGATCCTGAAAACATTTCACAGTCATGACACTGATTAAAACATGAACATGAAGAAGCAGAAAAAGATTTACAAAATCCTCCGGACGTGCACCGACGCACTGTAAAGTGCAATGCTCTATTTTTATTATGTTCTATTGGTTCTTCTCTTCAGTTACTGCAAAACATCTGGACTTTAATTCATCATCATCCATCAGAGCCTCACACCTCAGCTGCTTCCTCCTCAGATGTGGGACGGTCTTCATCTGAAGACAGGAACTCCTTCTCCAGCTTCCGGCACATTTCAGCGACACGTAAAACTCTGTCCCCCTGAAACACGGAGCGAGAAAACTGAGCGAACAGAACGTGCATCAGAACGTCAGCAGACAGACATCGCAGATTTCACCTTGGCGATGACCTCCTGCAGTTTCTTGGCGGCGGCGTTGCTCTGCACGCTGAGGTCAGCGAGATGTTTCCTCGCCGCTGACTGACCCCGGGTCAGCTGATCACGAAGCTTGCGAGTCCTTTGGTTCACCTGGTACGTGGCGGCCGTCAGATCTCGTTCCACCAACTCCTTCTCTGTCTGACTGGACTTCAGCTTCATCCTCAGCTGGAACATGGAGTCCTGGGGAAAAAGAGGAAAAGCAGGAGACGACTCACGACCTCCGAATAAAGATCCTCCATTTATTTCTCTCTGGATCAGACGTTCAGATCCTGAGGTTCTTCGTCTCATCGCTCATTCACAAACTGATCTGGTGAAGGGGAAACTGTTCCTGAAATATTGAGTTTAAATGAGCAAATAAGAGAAAAGATGTTTTCACCCTTTGTTTATCAGCAGGATTTAAAACTACTGGACCGATTTTCTTGAAACTCGGTGGAGGGACGAGACGGATCCAGTAATATTGGATCTCTTTCTTCAACATTGTGAGATGTTATTTATGATTATGAATTACTCATTACTCTTCTGAAAAGATCTGATGTATTTATTGGACTGATGTTTATTGGATTTAGTTTGGACGTGGTTTAGGAGGAGGCCGTTGGGTCGGAGCTCCCGAGTCGGATTCTAGTGAAAACAGAATTTATTGTGACGTTGGAATCAGTGATTTGTTGAAGTCGTCGTCGGTTGGAAGAAGATTTGAAACATGAAGTTTCTTCTGTGTTTCTGAACTTTGGAAACGTGTGTTGCTCACAGTTCACATATCACATATTTAATATTCCCTTTGTTCTCGATGATCAATCTTCACCAGAGAAAACCTCAGAAACTCTGACCTGCAGCTTCCTGAGCCGCCTCATGCTTCTGTCACTCGTCTGAATCAACTGCTGGTTCTTCAGGAGCAGCTCGTCCAGTTCTGTTGCTTCTTTGTGGTGGAGCTGCAGAGTCTCCTGCTTCTGTCGAGTCTTCTCCTTCAGCAGCATCGAACCCTCCAGGAGCAGAGCCGCCCTCTGTCCACAGAGACAAAGAGACAAAGAGTCAAAGAGACTGAGACAAACCTCACAGAGCTGGAGGACAAGTGCTTCTGTGACCTACCCGCTCCTCGTGAGCGCTCTCGTACGCTGCGATGCTTTCACTGTACAGTCTGAGGATGTCATTCATCACTGCTTCATGTTGCTGCTCCACAGTGAACTTTGCATCTTCCAGATCAGCTCGCTGCTGCCGAGAGTGTTGCTGCATCTGACTCCTGAAAACACAGCAGAGGGATCAAACCACCGCAGCCGCAGATCCCCTGAGTTCCACTTGTCCACAGGAACCAGCGACATCCAAACCTGATTCCAAATGTCCAAGTTGTGTCTTTGCATCTTTGTTTTCTCTTTGCATCTGCTTAGTGTCTCTTTGCATCTGCTTAGTGTCTCTTTGCATCTGTTTTGTGTCTCTTTGCATCTGTCTAGTGACTCTTTGCATCTGTTTAGTGTCTCTTTGCATCTGTCTAGTGTCTCTTTGCATCTGTCTAGTGACTCTTTGCATCTGTTTTGTGTCTCTTTGCATCTGTCTAGTGTCTCTTTGCATCTGTTTTGTGTCTCTTTGCATCTGTCTAGTGTCTCTTTGCATCTGTCTAGTGACTATTTGCATCTGTTTAGTGTCTCTTTGCATCTGTCTAGTGTCTCTTTGCATCTGTTTTGTGTCTCTTTGCATCTGTCTAGTGTCTATTTGCATCTGTTTTGTGTCTCTTTGCATCTGTCTAGTGTCTCTTTGCATCTGTCTAGTGACTCTTTGCATCTGTTTCGTGTCTCTTTGCATCTGTCTAGTGACTCTTTGCATCTGTTTTGTGTCTCTTTGCATCTGTCTAGTGTCTCTTTGCATCTGTTTTCTCTTTGCATCTGTCTAGTGTCTCTTTGCATCTGTTTTCTCTTTGCATCTGTTTTCTCTTTGCATCTGTCTAGTGTCTCTTTGCATCTGTTTTCTCTTTGCATCTGTTTTCTCTTATAATCTGTTTTCTCGTTGCATCTAAAGCTCAAAGTGTAAAATCATGTTTCATACGAAGATCCATTTCCTCTGATGGTTCCTTGTGATTTCTCCTCCCTGCAGGGGGCGCTGTGGCTCCTCACACTGACCTGTCGGAGTTGAACGTGCAGCTCAGGTGCTGCAGTCCTTCCTCCCACTGCCGCTGCAGAACCATCAGCTGTTTCTCCTGCTGCGCCCGCAGTCGCTCGACGTGCTGCAGGTGGAGCTGCTGCACCTGAGCCGCCTGATGCTCCGCCTCCTGCAGGTCTCGCTCCAGCCGCTGGGAAACAAACAGGAAGTGAAGTGTCGCTGGAGCTTCCTCCCAAAGTAAAGGACCATAACATGCACATCTGTGTGACCTCAGCAGCGCCACCAACAGAGCAGATGGTATATTTGTATATTTATTTTATACTTCACATCTTCTTCCTCTTCTTCATCACAACTAAACACAAACTGAATTTTCTCTACTGAACAGATCAAAGTGTCCACATACTTCTGTCAGAACGTCATTCACTCTTAATTTCTTTATTTGTTACATTATTTCAACATGAGGCTTTTATTTTGTACCTACTTCCTGTGATGGTTGAACGTTTCCTCGACTCTGTTATAAATAAAGTTTGAGTTTGTCCTCATGAATTCAACTTGTTGACGTGTTTCTTCAACTCGAGGAAAAGAGACATTCGGACGTTGGAACTCCAGAGCAGCGTCTCACCTTGATGACATCATCCACGGCGTCCAGCTGCCTGTCAAACGTCTGACTGAGGACGTCGATGTCTGTACGAAGCTCGGAGGCTCGAGTCTGTCGGAGAATCGACCTCCAGCCGTCGTCGAGCTTCAGGAGGTTCACTGACGTGTTGTTTTCCTCCTTCTGCAACTTGTCCTGATTCCAACAGAAACATCAAATATCAGTTCTGTGGATTCGTGTTTGACCTGATGCATTTTTTATTTAATTTACATTTACTCAGGAAAATATATCAGAATCATTCGTGACATTTTCTGAACATGGATCCCAAAAGTGAAGCCAAATCATCTGTATCGCCCCCTGGTGTCTGGCTGCAGTATAAGATCATATATATCCTCCATGTTAGCAGATGGGACACGGGCCAAAATGAAAAAATCGAAGTAGACGTTAAATAAATGTTTGTGAAGATGTTTCTGTCTTTTCAGGTCGTTCTTATCTCTCTGAAGTTTGTTCAAGTGTTTCTTTTTAAAAGAGCTTCACTTTCCACCTGTCACAGTATTAACTTCCTTGTTCATTGATAATTAAGATTTCAGAGTATAGATTTTAGAAATCAGATCCTCCACCAGCTCCATGTTTCGTTTGTTACACTAATAATTTCATCCTTCATTATTCTGATTTGATTCAGAGGATCAACATCTTCAGATCATCGTCAACAAGCAGCCAAACCAAGAAATGAAATGAATACACGAGAATCAACACAAAAACATCAGAAGGAAACAAACGCTCACAATCTCAAACTCTACGAGTTCAGTTCTCACCAGATAAATGAATCCAGCACAAAGTCAGAAACACTGAATCAGAGTCGTTACCTTGAGGAACAGAGCGAGGATCTCCTCTTTCTTCTTGGTGGTCTCCTCCTCAGCCTGAGCTCTCTGCTGCTGATACACAAGCTTCTCCTCCTCCGTCCTTCCTCCTTTACCTCCTCCTCCTCCTCCTCCTCTCTTTACTTTCCTCGGCATTATGTTCAATGTCTCACTGCAATAAAGTCCTCCAGGATGATGTCACCAGGTTAAAAAAGACACCTTCAAAATAGAGAAACTGTAGAAAAGTTCAATATTTAAAAAACTAAGTAAAGATATTTGAAAAAATGTGTTACGACAAATATTACTAATACTATTACAACTACTACTACTAATACTATTACTAATACTACTACAACAACTACTACTACTACTACAACAACTACTACTACTAATACTATTACTACTACAACTACTACTACTACTAATACTACTACTAATACTATTACTAATACTATTACTAATACTACTACTACAACTACTATTAATAATAATACTATTACTAATACTACTACAACAACTACTACTAATACTGATACTACTAGTGATAAAAAAAAAAAAAATTGTTGCATCGTTTTTTTCTTCAGGTAAAAAACTCGACTTGAAAAGTAACTAACGGTCCGTTACATGTAATAGAGTAGAAATACTTCGGTAGATACAGGACTTTTATTTGTAATCGAGTATTTTCAGAAACTTAAACGTGTTTATTTATCGAAAGTTTCACCGCACGCGACTTAATGACGAAAGCGGAAGTAGAGTCGAGTAGTTTTTGTCTAACTTACCTGTAAAAAGTGAGAAAACACCTGAAGCACGTGACGAGTCCGACTGTAAATAAAGAGGTCCTCTGTCTCCATGGCAACAAGCACACAACACACGTCACGTCCGGTCCGGACGAAGCAAACCGTCACGTGACCCCGTCGATAACAACTCGTGGAATGGATGTGGAAGTCACGTGTTTCCGTCTTTAATTTAATGTATTAGGTTATTGATCAATATCAGACTCGGGTGGTCAAAGGTCAAAGGTCACCTTCTGAAGGTCAGTCTTAATAAAGTTGAAGGATTTAGTTTGAATGTTTTGTGTATTTTTGGTTTTGAAGCTTTTGAAGCACAGTCACGTTCTGGCTGTGTTGTGTGTTCTGCAGATTGGACACCAGGTGGCGACACCTCCCTGTAAAAATATGAATTCTTTATTGGGAAACGCAAGAGGTTTACAAACAGAAGAGAATTCAGAGGTTTCATTCACACAGATGATCTATTCGATGTTCTTTCCATTCCTGTTCATCATTTTGTGTTAAACATGATCCTTTCTTTCCTTTTCCAAAACTACAAACATTTAATAAACTGATTCTATGAAAGGGAAAATAATCATCTGTGTCAATGTCAAACAACAAGAAAGAACATATGTACGGTTTTATTACTTATAGAAGCTTCTTCTCATGATTGTTTTTACAAAATCCCTTTGTAACAATATTAAAGTAAAAGTTTATTCTAATTTGGGGAAAGGTTTATATAAATACAATACAAAAAGAAAAGGTTCAAAGGATTTAACTCTGAGTTTTATCAGTTTGAGTGAATCAATAATTAAAAGTACAAATACAAAGATTAGTTTCTTCCCTCTGAGACAAAGTTCTGTAGAAATGCAAAATATTTAACAACTCAAGTTTCTCTTGATTCTTTCTGACATCAAAAAATAGAATTATCATTATGATGGACCAATTCAAAACATTTGGTTCACGTATAAACGAGAAAAGGGAATTTTGTACAATAGAAAATGTCGTGTGCACTTTAAAGTTTTGGAAGTTTTATTTCAGATAAATGTTCCCAAGGTGAAGAATGAAGCTCCATGCTCTAGTTTTTTTCTTACAAAAGAGATAAAGTTATTAAAATACACGTAAATAAACACGACCTGAAGCTCAGTCTGTTTTACTCCAAATGGAAAAGTTAAGAATCAATTCAACGTTTTTTTAAAAACCATCTTGTGTTTTTTTTCCAGAGTCAAAGACATCAGAAACAAAACCTCCAGAAAACACGTGAAACATTTTGAGATAAATATCGTGCATCAGTCACGAGAAGTGAAATCTTCACATTTAACGATAAAAAAACTGCCACTAAATGTATAAAAAAGAAATACAATACATTTTTAATTTGTGTTATTATTCATTAATGATATTTTCTAAAGGACAAAGTATCTGGAGACGTTTTCTCATAATAAAATGATATGTACAGGATCTCATATGAATTAAAGATACAGATATAAAGTCTGGTCAATAAGAAATAAACTGAATCATGAACAGTTACAATTATGAATCTGATCTCATTTTCACAGCAGATCCTTCTGCTCCACTTTCCTCATAATTGTAATTTAATGAAGCATCTTAGATTCTAAACGATCTCAGAGCTGCAGTTCATTAGTTAATCTTCATTAGTGATCTGTGGTTTGTCTAATGATTCAAGTTATTTCATTATTTAAAGTTTTTCATAGTGTTCGATTTACATTTGAAAGATAATCTGAGTTGTAAAGTGAATGAGTTCATACGTGCTGAGGATCCAACGCCTCCTTTATCAAATAGAAAAAGGTTCTTAGTGTAAATCCTATCTTTCCATGTCGTTAACGTGTGAAGTGTTTATTTACAGTGTGTGTGCTCGTGTAATTCTGAGAGAGGAAACTTTTATTTGGTTGAATTGATCTTGATCTCAGTTGCTCTCGGTGAAGTCTCGGCAGATCCCTTTGACGATCACAGGGACGAACCCTGTGAGGCCGGTGAAGTCTCTGGTGAAGAGGGTGTGTCCGTCTTTGGGCTGCGATGACATCGCTCTGAGGTCATCCAGGGGGGCCCAGGCCACGCCCACAGAGTAAATGGTGATGCCTGGTGATTGGTTGATGGATGAGATGGGATGTAAACAATGACTGAACACAAACAGCTGTTGTTCTAACACACACACACACACAGAGACACACACCTTGTTTCTGTGCCTCCAGCGCCGGGAGTCTCACGTCATCGTACGATTGACCATCCGTCACCACGATGAGGAAGTTGCGGCCTGGTCCCGTTCGTCTGGAGGAAACAGAAGAAGAGGTGGAACCTGTCGTCACCTCACTGATCACTTGATCACAAATATTCTTCTTATAAATAATCTAAACTTTCTGATTTAAATCTAATGTCCACTGACTGTCTTCTCCTGCAGCTCAGTCTTTTGGACATTTTCACAGATTTCTGAGGTCTCAGTCTCCCCCTGACCTTCACCTGACCTCCCCTGACCTCCACCTGACCTCCCCTGACCTCCCGTGACCTCTCCTGACCTCCACCTGACCTCCCCTGACCTCTCCTGACCTCCACCTGACCTCCACCTGACCTCCCCTGACCTCCCCTGACCTCTCCTGACCTCCACCTGACCTCCACCTGACCTCCCCTGACCTCCCCTGATCTCCCCTGACCTCCCCTGATCTCCCCTGACCTCCCCTGACCTCCCCTGACCTCTCCTGACCTCCCCTGACCTCCCCTGACCTCCCCTGACCTCTCCTGACCTCCCCTGATCTCCCCTGACCTCCCCTGACCTCCCCTGACCTCCACCTGACCTCCCGTGACCTCCCGTGATCTCCCCTGACCTCCCCTGACCTCCCCTGATCTCCCCTGACCTCCCCTGACCTCCCCTGACCTCCACCTGACCTCCCCTGACCTCCCGTGACCTCCCCTGACCTCCCAGCTGTTACCTGAACAGCTTGTTGGCGGTGTAGCTGATGGCTTCTCCTGTGGACGTCCCTCCGCTCATGTAGTGGATCCTCTTCAGGGCGTTGACGGCCTCCTCTTTGTCATGGTGGTCAAACAGGCCGAACTCCAGCCTCTGTTCGTAGGTGAACTGCACCGCACCTGCACCACGTCACAGTCAGTCAGCCAATCAGCTCATCAGTGAATCATTAACAGTTTCAGGTAATCAACCGTCGAGCTGACCGATGCGAGCGCCAATATCCGAGATGTCGAAGCTCCTGGCAATTCCCACCAGGAAGTCCAGGACCAGTTGGAAGTTCCCCTCGCCGACGCTGGACGATCCGTCGATCAGGAAACCGATGTTGACCGAGTTGTAGCAGGTTTTACCTAAAAACACACATTTAGACGTTTAGACGTTTAGAAGAATGACAAGTTGTGTCTCATATTGACTAGTGTCTAGTTACTATGTGTTTAGTTACTATGTGTCTAGTTACTATGTGTTTAGTTACTATGTGTTTAGTTACTATGTGTCTAGTTACTATGTGTCTAGTTACTATGTGTCTAGTTACTATGTGTTTAGTTACTATGTGTCTAGTTACTATGTGTCTAGTTACTATGTGTTTAGTTACTATGTGTCTAGTTACTATGTGTCTAGTTACTATGTGTTTAGTTACTATGTGTTTAGTTACTATGTGTTTAGTTACTATGTGTTTAGTTACTATGTGTTTAGTTACTATGTGTCTAGTTACTATGTGTCTAGTTACTATGTGTCTAGTTACTATGTGTTTAGTTACTATGTGTCTAGTTACTATGTGTTTAGTTACTATGTGTCTAGTTACTATGTGTCTAGTTACTATGTGTTTAGTTACTATGTGTCTAGTTACTATGTGTTTAGTTACTATGTGTCTAGTTACTATGTGTCTAGTTACTATGTGTTTAGTTACTATGTGTCTAGTTACTATGTGTTTAGTTACTATGTGTCTAGTTACTATGTGTCTAGTTACTATGTGTTTAGTTACTATGTGTCTAGTTACTATGTGTTTAGTTACTATGTGTTTAGTTACTATGTGTCTAGTTACTATGTGTTTAGTTACTATGTGTTTAGTTACTATGTGTCTAGTTACTATGTGTCTAGTTACTATGTGTTTAGTTACTATGTGTCTA